>NC_092739.1:13384087-13684087 GCF_047496795.1 Chiloscyllium punctatum
TTTTCATTAAATTGATTGCCAATGAGAATCCAAAGAGAAGATTTCAAAGCTGATTTGCAAAAAATACCCTACAGATTCTTTTTTTAACATCTCATACATAGGTAGAGATGGTTACTTGTTATTTACAGTTCATTGCTTTAATGTTGATTTCCTGCACAATAAGAGCTATTAGCTTGCATTTCTAACAGAATTGTTACTATAGTGACCGTTATTTCAACCTTGTTAACCTGTGAGCTTTAGTTTGAAAAGCCCAGTATCCATGGCAGCTCATTAGGAACTATCACCTACAGATCCTGTTAATGGGCAAGAACACCCTGATTCATGGAAGGTGATTATATGGAAGCTAATTAGATTCTCATACTTTTTTAAAAAAAAACTGTCTTCTTTACTTGAAAGAGTGTTAATGCAACAGCTTTTTGCAATTTAACATTGACTTAAAAATAAATCTTGAGGAGTCCTCCTGTGGCATGGCGGTGATGTTACTATCCATGGACTGAGAGATCTTGGATTCAAGTCTCATCTGTTCCAGAACTGCATAATAACATCTTTGAATAGGTTGATTAGAAGAATAAGTCAATGTTTTTTAAAAAAAAGCAATCCGGCTGGTTGGATGATATTGGTAGATCCAACCTTTTTGCAATGATTTTGATTAGATTCCCTACAGTATGGAAACAGACCCTTCAGCCCAACATGTCCACCGAAGAGTGACCCTCCGAAGAGTAACCCATCCAGACCCAGACCCATTCCCCGACCCTGTATTTACCTCTGACTAATGCACCTAACACTATGAGCAATTTAGCATGGCCAATTCACCTGACCTGCAAATCTTTGGACTGTGGGAGGAAACCGGAGCACCTAGAGGAAACCCACGCAGACATGGGGAGAATGTGCAAACTCCAAACAGACAGTTGCCCGGGTCCCTGTCATTGTGAGGCAGCAGTGCTAACCACTGAGCCAGCGTGCTGCCCTTAGTGTTTTGCCATGGTGATACTTTGTGAAAGAGTGAACACCAGCATTGTACAAATATGTTTACTTGTAGACTTTCAATATCTTTTTAAAAATTAAATCTTCCATGGTCTCAGTTTTAATATTTCCCAGATCATTCCCGTGTAATTTTGCTGCTGTCTTATGATTCAAAGATATTTAGATTATGGCATAACTGTACATTTCATTTTCACATCTTTTAACAGGGGCAAAACTGCCAATGAGCGTGATGTGACTGGATTCAAGTCCCAGTCATGTAATAAAGTCCTCAAGGTAATCTATATATGATGGGATATTGAAAATGTTGATATGTGTGTAAACATTTAATGCTTACCTGAAATAAGTGCATAAATCTGTAGTGATGCCTGAACACAGAAACTTCTAATCCAGTGACGTGGGCAGCGAGACAATTGTATACACGCCTGGACAGTTTTAACTTGTGTAAATGCTTTTTTGTTTTAAAGCAGAAATCTTTTACTCATCACTGAGGGAACACATTCAGAACACATTCAAATATGTGTTAGTAAATACCATCAAATGACATTATTACAAAATTGGCAACAGACAAGTTGGTTTTGTTAAGGTTCTTAATGTATGCAATCTCGGTCTGAAACAGAAAGGCAGGTTGTTATGACTTTATTTGTAATAACCACTATGTGGTCAATTAATTGGAAAATGTATTCCACCAAAACTTTAAGAGGGCCATTCTTTTGGCATGTCCAGAGACCTCAACAAACTGTGACGTAAAGTTCTAATCTTCCTTTGTTAGACATGATCAGCAGCAAATTGTTTTTGGCTAAGATTGACTGTCACTTGTTGGTTTCTTTTGTCCGTTGTACAAAGCGCAGACTAGTGACTGGATATGTGCCTCCATCTTTGCTATTAACTTGGCTGACACAGCTAACTTTAGCCTGAGTTCTAAATGCAACTTGTGTCAGGAAAGCATTGTGTCAAGGTTGTACCAATCTCTGGCAAATGATGCATGTGTGGTTACTTTAATAATTTAGCAACGGCGTGGGGGGGCTGGGGTGGGGAAGAAGTGTCAGCCAAGATAATAGCAAAGATGGAGGCATACTTAAACATGCAATGCTGATTATTTTGAGGCTTCTAGCCAGATTAAAATACCAGACTGGGATCAGGTTGGCAGGTTCTGTCTGACTTACATCCTGGCAATTGGTGGATTGGCACTCCATTTCCTGATGCCATTCCTTTTTTTTCTTGCTCATCTCCTTCCCCCACCATGTTAAACAATCACTCTAATGGGAACATAATCACAACAGTCCTACAATACAATGCAGAGTGAATCCTAACCACCCTGATCAGGGAGGAGAAGTTGTTTGGAAATCAGTGTGCCATTTCTGTGGATGTTTCAGAACGAACTGTCAAAAGCTTGATGTTGGAAATTCTTCGATCAGGAATTTACCAATTCAGAACTGTTGAAGTGGATAGCACAGATGCATTTAAGGGGGAAATAGTTAAATGCATGTGGGGAAATAAGTAGTAGAACATGCTAATAGGATGAGAACAGGTTCAAGTGGTCTCTAACATTGGCACAGATCAGTTGGGTGGTATGGCTTTTGTCAACATAAGACAAAACTAATGAGCAACCTTTTGAAAGATTGTTTTGTTGCCTGAATTTTTAACCAAATGATAGAAAGTAAGCAGATAATGGATGAGATTCTCCTCCACTGCTGAGGTAAAACAAATGATATCCGATCAGCTGTTGTGTGCAGCATTTGATTTTTTTTGTGTGTGTGTTTGCAATGGAACTAAATACTGGCTGCTGCAGAGAACAGACAGCTCGTGTAATAATATCAATTTTGTGTCATCACCCACGATAAATTTCTATAAAGCTACAAGCTTTAATGTGCAGACAGACCTTTGAAGCATTGCAAACGTGTGTTTATTATTGTTTGTTCTCAGAAACAACAAATGAAAAGTGAAAGTTCTACCCATGTGACCCTTCCAAGAAAGGTCCTCCAAGCATTCAACCCAAACATTTATAGAAATATTGAGTATGAAGTTTGGCAGAAAATGGAGCAAGGTGAGTGGCTTACGTCATATTCAACTTTTTCATTGAGTTGGCTAGTTCATTGCTGTCATTAATAATTTATATTCAAACTGTACTTTGCAGCACAGCAGAAGAAAGATTATTCTATTGCTGCTGGGATGCAGTATGCTGTTGGGGACAAATGTAAGGTAAGCATTGCTGCATCATGATTTTTTTTGTTTTAGCTTTGTTACACAAGAATTATGGCGATACTGTTTAACACTGTACCTCTTGCCATCTCACTGGGACAGAAAGTTTGTGTCACGGGTATCATCGTTGTGTGCCTGGAAGTGGCACCCACTCCACCAGGTAGTTTATTGTGTTGCTGCTGATATCATCAATGTGTACCCAACCCCCGTTCCTTGTTTTCTTACTGCCATCCTACCCACTACCTTACTGGCCTGCTCCTGACTTATTGCTGCCCTCTACTGCTCAGCATCCTGCTCCATAGAGTCAAAGTCACAGAGGTATACAGAACAGAAACTGTCCTTCCAGCCTATCAAGTTTGTGCCAGTCAAACCCAATGACATAACTATTCTAATCTCATTTTCCAGTACTTAGCTCATAGCCTTGTGTGCCTTGGCATCACAAGTGCACGTCTGAGTACTTCCCAAATGTTATGAGAGTGTCCTCCTCTACCACCCTTATGAACAGTTCTTGGCTTATGGGGGTAATAGATGTTGATGGAGCAGGAATGGGGAGGCTAGCAAGTCACACTTGCAAACCCAGGATTTTAAATTTGGAATCCAATGTTCTGGGAAAACTGCATTCCTTACATGTTATTAGGCTATCATAGTGTGTTCAAAAAACATTGAAGGCATTGGAGAAATATTTGAGAACAGCAAGTTTATTTGAGTGTTGCACTTGTTAAAATGTCTTCACCTTGCTCAGTGGTTTGGGTGGACCTATTCCTTGATGAAGGGCTTATGCTCAGAACGTTGATTGTCCTGCTCCTTGGATGCTGCCTGTGCGGCTGAGCTTTTCCAGCAACACACACTCGCCTCTGATCTTCCGCATCTGCAGTCTTCACTTTCTCCTGTTCCTTGATACAGCAGGTTTAGTGCTAATGAGGTCACAGGCACCTCAACATAATGTGTGATGGGTGTGTCCCCTGCAGTTTCTTTAATGTGTGTCAAATTTGTTGTTTTGATTGATCTTTTGAAACCTTCCACATCATCTGATGTACGTATATTTGTGGATCAACCTTTGCCATTTTCTCCACTTCCAGTGTGATGATGCGACCGTCAAACACATTTTCCTATCCTTTCACCATTTTGAAGGGACTGTTCCTTCTGAAATACTCTGATCCAACCTTAGTCATCTTACCATACGCTACTCTTGTTTGACATTTCAGACTTTGCAAAGTTCTAATACCTATTGACATGAAATGTTGACTTTAATGTTAACACTCTACATACATGCTGCCTCACCCGCTGAGTGTTTACCTCCTATTTTCCCACTTTTAGTTCAGGTTTCCAATATCTGCAGGGTTTTTTTTGTCAGTGTTTTCTTTTTTTTTCCATCTTTTTCTACATTACTGATTTTGTCTTTTCTCACCTGCTCCTTTATCTCTCCTGCTCTCCTTTTCTTTTTCCTCTCTCCTCTTTCTTTTGTCCTCTTTCCCCCTCGCTTCCTCTCTTGCTCTTCCTCTCCTCGCTGAGCAGGTAGATTTGTTCTCAGACGTTTTGTCACCATGGTAGGTAACATCATTGGTGAGCCTCTGGTAAAGAGTTGGTGTTCTGACTTGCTTGCCATTTATGTATCTTGGTCTGTTGTGGTGGGTCACATCCAGTTCTGTTTTTGAGAGGTTGATAAATGGGGTCCAAACCAATGTATTTGTTAATGAAATGCCAGACCTCTAAGAATTCCCAGGTGCATTCTGTCCCAGGATGGATGCATTGTCCCAATCGAACCAGTGTCCCTCTTCATCTGTGTGTATGGATACTCGTGATCGTTGATCGTGTCTTTTGGTGGCTCGTTGGTGCTCATGTATCCTGGTGGCTAGGCTCCTGCCTGTCTGTTCAATGTAATGTTTGTTCCAGCCCTTGCAGGGTATTTTGTATATGACGTTCGTTCTGGTGGTCATTGGTACGATTTAACAAAAGTACATAAACAAGGGGCCCTCCTCAGACCCATAGTCTCATTTCCTGGTACACCAACACACAGACTAGCAAAGGAACCGCAATGCGAACTGAAACACCCAGTAGATGACTCAAGCCACTCCATCCACTCCACCCATGAATTCCTGAACACTATCAAAGACACCAAGGTAGAGAACAACGGGATCATGGTTTCCTTCAACATATTGGCCCTATTCACATCAATAAACATCACCCAAGCCAAAGAAACACTGGCCTCACTGCTCGACGAACCAAGGGCACAAACACCTGACGGCACCAACTCCATCAGCAAGGATAGCATCCTCAAACTACTACAACTGTGCCTCACAACCCACTTCACCTTCAATGACAAGATCTATAAACAAATCAATGGGACGCCTATGGGATCACCAATATCAGGACTCTTAGCAGAAGCAGTTATGCAGAGGCTAGAACGAACAGCCCTTCCCACAATCCAGCACAAGCTTTGGGTCCGCAACAAATTAGATGAAACCCACAAACACATAAACAGCGTCCTTACTGGTATAAAGCTTACCAAGGCAGTAGAGAACAACAACAGACTCCCCTTCCTAGATGTCACGGTAGAATGAAAAGCCAATGGAGAGCTGCAGACCAGTGTTTTTCAGGAAAGCCACATGCTCTGACCAGGTACTCAACTACATGAATAACCATCCTAATGCCCACAAATGAAACTGTATCAGGACATTATTTAAATGAGCCACAACACAATGCAACAGCCAGGAACTACAAGAAGCCTAGGAAACGCACCTATATAACATATTCAGGAACGACGGGTACCCGATAAGCACAGTCTGCCAATTCCTACACAACAGATTTAAACAAAAAGACACTACATGCCCAGAAACCCCAACCACCATGACATACAGTAAAGACATCTCAGAGGTGATGATCACTCTACTCTAGCCCCTAGGCATCATGGTAGCCCACAAACCTATCACCACACTGAAACAGCTCCAGATTAATTTAAAGGACCCCATACCAACAACCAATAGAACAAGCGTCATATACGAAATACTCTGCAAGGACTGCAACAAACATTACATTGGACAGACAGGTAGAAAACTAGCCACCAGGATACATGTGCACCAACTAGCCACCAAAAGACATGACCGATTATCACTGGTATCCATACACTCAGACAAAGAGGGACACCAGTTCATCCTGGGACAATACATCCATCCTGGGACAGGCTAAACAAAGTTGAAAAATGTGGTGCTGGAAAAACACAGCAGGCCAGACAGCATCCGAGGAGCAGGAGAATCGAAGTTTCGGGCATAAGCCCTTCTTCAGGAATGAGGCTGGTGTGCCAAGCGGGCTGAGATAAAACGTAGGAGGGAGGGAATTTGGGGGAGGGATGCTGGGAATACGATAGTGGAAGGAGGTAAGGGTGAGGGTGATAGGCTGGAGAGGCGGTGGGGGAGGAGAGGTCGGGAAGAAGATTGCAGGTCAAGAGGGCAATGCTGAATCCGGGGGTTGGGACTGAGATAAGGTGGGGGGAGGGGAAATCACCTGCACCTCCATACACATCATTTACTGTATCCGCTGCACCCGATGTGGTCTCCTCTACGTTGGGGAGACAGGCTGCCTACTTGCGGAACGTTTCAGGGAACATCTCTGGGACACCCGCACCAACCAACCCAACCACGCTGTGGCTGAACACTTTAACTCCCCCTCCCACTCCGCCAAGGACAAGCAGGTCCTTGGCCTCCTCCATCGCCAGGCCCTGACCACACGACACCTGGAGGAAGAGCGCCTCATCTTCCGCCTAGGAACCCTTCAATTACACGGGATGAATGTAGACTTCTCCAGCTTCCTCATTTCCCCTCCCCCCACCTAATCTCAGTCCCAACCCCCGGATTCAACATTGCCCTCTTGACCTGCAATCTTCTTCCCGACCTCTCCTCCCCCACCGCCTCGCCAGCCTATCACCCTCACCCTCACCCTCACCTCCTTCCACCTATCGTATTCCCAGCACCCGTCCCCCAAATTCCCTCCCCCCTACCTTTTATCTCAGCCCGCTTGGCACACCACCCTCATTCCTGAAGAAGGACTTATGCCCGAAACTTCGATTCTCCTGCTCCTCGGATGCTGCCTGACCTGCTGTGTTTTTCCAGTACCACATTTTTCAACTCTGGCCTCCAGCATCTGCAGTCCTCACCTTCTAAAGGCTAAACAAAGACATGCGTGGGAATTCCTAGAGGCCTGGCATTCAAACTTGAACTCCATTATCATACACATCAATTTGGACCCCATTCACCAATCTCTCAGAACCAGAAGTGATATCACCCGCTACAACAGACCAAGACACACAAATAGCAAGCGGGATAGAACACCAGTGCTTCATCAGAGTCTCACTGATGATGTTACCTAGCATGGTGATGAAACGTTCGAGAACAAATCTACCAACTCAGCGAGCAAACTTATAACCTGACTGTACAAATTAAACAAGATAGAGATATCATAACAAGTTGGGAATCCACTGTGGGTACTTTCATTGGATCACTGCAAATTTGTAGCTTTTTTTTCCAGTAATTAACTATTGCTTATGATTGGATAATTACTGAGAAATTAAAGGATGTAATTTACAATCATTTTCTTCATTCTACGCCTATTTCACCTGAAGGCACTGACTCATCTGAAGATAAAGCATGATTAAGAAAAGGAATGTTACACTCACTTCTTTAATCTCTTAAAAGAAATACTCCTGAAATTAAAATATTCCAGAATATTCTTCGGTTCTCCTATCTTCACTGGAGCAGACTGTCATCTACAGGCGACACTAACACCTAGCCCCCTCCTGCAGATGGTCAACACATCGTCTGAAGTATTTCATTATTCAGTTCATGCCTTTTGCTGTATCTTCATGCCTTACTATGGTGTATATCACTGAAAAATCTGGATGGATTGCTGCTTTCGAACAAACTTGGGTCGGTTTGTTTTTTTGGGATGCATTATGTAAGCAATAAAACTGTTAGAAAGTTTATATACATTTTTTAAAAATATGGTTTCATTACCCCTTAGGTATTCCTGGATGATGGTAGATATTACAATGCTCATATTCAGGCAGTCGATCCTGATGATGGACCGGTTGTTGTTTATGTGGAAGAACTAGGAGAAAAGTAAGTTTAATTATTTTAACTAACATTGTGCACGGTGTCTATTTAATAAAATTAGAGAATCTTTTACGTATTAGTCTAGATTCAGAATTATCAGTAAAAGCAAAATACCGTGCTGGAAGTTTGAAATAAAAAGCTGGAAATACCTCGGGTCTGATAGCACCTGTGGAGACGAACAGAATTAGCATTTTAGTTCAAAAACTTATGAATATGCAAAACAGTGGTCATTGCTGCACTCGCGTTAATTGAAGTGCGCATACAGAGGGAAAATAAATCTCAAACTTCTCAACTCATGTACCTGAGGCTAGAACTGGTAAACTACTTAAACATGGAGAGCAGAGGCTATCATCGCTTCTCCTGAGAACTAGATTCAGATTAAATAAAAACAAAAGTGTCTTGAGGGTCGTGAGAAGGATACAGGCAAATAGTTTACCCTGATAGCTTAGTTGCTTTGTATGTTTTATTTTTAGTAAGAATTTGATAACGTGCTCCCAAGATGATCTTCAGAATTAATTGAGTTAGCTAATTTCCACCAAGCTGGTGTTGGTTTCATGGACTATATTAGATTGGGGGAACATCTAGCAGAAGTCTACTATTGATTTCCCACCACTGAATCCCACCGAAATGTGAGTATATTTGACTGTCAGATGAAATTAGAATCTGGCAATGCTATAATAACTCAATAATTAGAATAATTATCAAATGCGCACTGACTATCTTCGTAGAGTCATACAGTACAGTGACAGACCCTTTGTTCCAACCAGTCCATGCTGAACATAATCCCAAACTATACTAGTCCCACCTGCTTGCTCCTGGCTCATATCTTTCCAAACCTTTCCTATTCATATACTTAATTAAGTGTCCTTTAAACATTGTAACAGTGCCCATATCCACCATTTCCTCAGGAAATTCATTCCACACATGAACCACGCTCTGTGGAAAACAAAAAAAAATGCCTCCATGTCTTTTTTTAAATCTCTGTCCTCTTACCTTAAAAATGTGCTGCCTAGTCATGAAATCTTCCATAGTAGGGAAAAGACCATATACACCTACCCTATCTCTACCGCTCATGATTTCACCCTTCAACCTCCTAAACCCCAGTGAAAGAACTCCCAGCCTATCCAGTCTTTCTATATAACTCAAGCCTTCCGTACCTGCAACATTCTGAAAAATCTGTTCTAAAGCCTCTCTAGCTTAATAATATCCTTCCTATATAAGTTGATCTGCAATAACGCGTGTTTCATCAGTGCGCATTGGCTATAATGCAATTAACGAATAATGGACGTTGTTTGGAGAATGCAAACTTTCTACTGAACAGGTATAGCAATTTTCTATTAGCAATTTTTTGCAGTGTGATTTTCTATAGTGGTTTTCTGTAGTGTGATTTTCTACAGCACAAAATTGTAGAGGAGTACGACTGTTGCCTTTATAGTAGAACGACCTGTAACTGCGTAACCAGAACTGCACACAGTCCTCCAGGACAGGCCTCATCGGTGTCCTGTACAACCTCGACCATTATGATGGAGTACTGGAGGGTGGCCAGCAACTGATACTCCAATGTGGTCCAAGGTTCATTGGAGAGTAGGGAAGGAAAATATTTTTCCACTTAAACTCTGTGAATGGTGTTGTAAGCTAAACACTTCTGTGGCGATTTTGCTGTCTCATAATACATCCTGTTGGTTTTCCTTGTTCATGCATGTTGAGATTTTAAACATTTTTTGCCCTCAAAGTTGCTGTAAATATATGCTGTTATCGGAGAATCTGTGATTTTGGTGAAAAAGTACAAACAGTGTGGACATGCTTAATCAATGAGGTGCAAGAATAAAAAAAAATGAGATGAGTGTGTGATCTCAGTGTTAAGTCAGGAAAAGAATGGTGCAATTGATAAGAAAAAAGCTCACATTTTTAAAATTAAAATTAAACATTTTTAGAATAGACTGTGTTTGCTGACACCTAGGATCGTGTGTTGTAGCAGCAGCAAAATCTCCAGAAGAATGAGACTCCACTTTTTTTAAAATGTTGATGCACAGTTTAAAGAAAAACAGAAGGTTCAATGGATTCTAGAATGGTCCAGTAGGTTAGAAGGTAGCAAATTTAATACCACTATTCAAAACAGGAGGGAGAGAGAAAAAGGAAACTACAGGTCAGTTAGCCTGACATCAAATTTTAACCATTTTTTATCATTTATTATTAAGGTATTAACAAGGCATTAGATAGAGTCTGCATGGTTTAATAAAAAAGTCATGACTGTCAAAATTTTTTAGGTCCTTTAGGGATGTGACTTGCACAGTTGATAAAAGTGCATATAGTATATAATGTAAACACTTGGAAAACATCAAAATTTATTACAAAAGACAAGGCCTCTTGGGATTCAGGACATAAAGGACTAGACAATGGACAGGAAACATCAGGAATAAATAGGGCATTTTCAGGTTGGCAGGCTGTAACTAGTACGGAGGCAGTAGGGTTAGTACTGGAGCCTCAACTAATTACAGTCTAATTAATGACTTAGGTGTTGTTGTCAGTTTGAATCCCACCAAACTTGTGATCAGATCCATCTCATTTGCCACATAATACAATAAAACTTGTTGCAACATAAAAGGCTATTCAGCCCAGCATGTCTGCACTAGCTCACTAAATGAGCAGTTTCCTTACTGCCATTCTTCAGTGGTTTCCCTATAAACCTGCATTGTTTTTCAGATAATAGTTTAATACTGTTCTGGCTATCTGTGTTTTTTTCCTAGTTTTTTTTGGCATCTCTCGCAGTTACTGTACTTGAAATTTGTGTCTTTTCATTCTCAGTCATTTTGAGAGGGTAGTGAGATTTTGGAACTGCCTGCTCAGAAGGCATTGGAGATTGGGTCATTGCGAGGGAATCATTGCAAAGGTTGTTAGGTTAGATGGGAATATAAGTAGATCAGCCATGATCTTACTGAATGATTATGTGTGTGAGGAATTCTACTTTTTTACTTTTATCTCGTGATCAAAATAAATGCAATATTAATAAAACAAACGTATCACCTTTTGAAATGAGGCATAATGTTTTAAACAATTATTGCTCAATCTTGATACACTTCCTGCCAGAACTACGAAAACAATTTCAGAAATCTTTTGCAATCCAGCTGTTCACAAGTCTATCCTATATGTTGTATATGGTTTGAATAAGTGGTGATAATCTGATAAATGTCGGATGCTGTTTCTGACTGTGTTCTTTACTTTGTCTCGAAATTACATCAAGAGCAAACTGTCAGTCATTGATCATAATTGCTAAATGAGTGGGGTTGGAAAAGAATCAAAAACTGTATATATTACTTCTGTGCTCTGACCTTTGCCTCTTATGTTTGTTGTTTGCCACGTTCAGAATTTTGGCTCATGGCCAACCTCCTATAATTTCTCCCGTGATATCAATAGTCCCCTATTCCTTTCAACCACTTCTTTCAGCAGACTTATTCCCCTTGCCAAAATTACAAGCTCCACCCTCCTTGGCAGCTCTTTCTAATTCAGGAATTTTGGGAAAACTACCAATTAACCAAAACTCAGTTCTTCAGTCACATGGGGGATGCTGATTGCATTCCCCAAGATAATCTTGGGAAGAGTTTAATCACTTTCTTTCCAAAGGCTAGCCAAGATCTAATTTGTACTCTCATTTACATAGCGAATAGGAGCAGGAGGAGGCCATCATGATCGTGACCGATTGTCCAATCAATAGCCTAATCCTGCATTCTCCCCATAACCTCTGATCCCATTCGCCCCAAGTGCAATATCTAGCTGCCTTCTGATTGCATTCAATGTTTTGGCATCAACCACTTCCTGTAGTAATGAATTCCACAGACTCATCACTCTTTGGGTGAAGAAATGTCTCCTCATTGCCATCCTCAACGGTCCACCTTGAATCGTCAGATTGTGACCTTTAGTTCTGGCCACACTCACTATTGGGAACATCCCTCCTGCATCTACCCTGTCCAGTCCTGTTAGAATTTAATAAGTCTCTGAGATCCCTCCCCTCACTCGTCTGAATTCCAGTGAAACAATCCTAACTTAGTCAACTTCTCCTCAGACGTCAGTCCCACCATCCCTGGAATCAGTCTGGTCAACCTTTGCTGCACTCCCTCGAGAGCAAGAGCATCCTTCCCCAGAAAAAGAGACCAAAATTGCGCACACTATTCTAGGTGTGGCCTCACCAAGGCCTTGTATAACTGCAACAATGCATCCCTGCTCCTGCACTCAACGTCTCGCAGTGAAGGTCGACGTACCATTTGCCTTCTTTACTGCTAGCTGCAACTGCATGTCTGCCTTCAACGACTGGTGCAAAAGGACTCCCCGGTCCTGCTACACACTCCCCTCTCCTAATTTACTGCCATTCAGGTAGTAATCTGCCTCCTTGTTTTTGCTTCCAAAGTGAATAACCTCACATTTATCCAAATTATATTGCATCTGCCATTGATTTGCCTGCTCACCAACCTGTCCAGATCATGCTGAAGGACCTCTAGATCCTCGTTACAGTTCACCTTTCCACCCCCAACTTGGTATCACCTGCAAACTTTGAGAGGTTACATTTTGTTCCCTCATCCAAATTTTTAATATATACTGTGAATAGCTAGGGTCCTAGCACCGATTCCTGTGTCACCCCACTAGTTACTGCCTGCCAATTTGAAAATGACCCATTAATTCCTACCCAGTCTTTGCCAACCAGTTTTCTATCCATCTCAATACACTTCGCCCAATCCCACGTGCTTTAATCTTGCACAATAATCTCTCATGTGGGTCCTTGTCAAATGCTTTCTGAAAGTCCAAATATATCACATCGACTGACTCCCCTTGTCAATTCTACTAGTTACATTTTCATGGAATTCCGACAGATTTGTCAAGTATGGTTCCCCAGATGAAGCTGGAGAGAATAGAAATAGAGATGGTAACAAATTGCAGACGAATTTTCTTGTTTTACTTGAGCAGATGGCTCTTCAGCTTCCAGATCACCACAAATCTAACAACTAAACTAGATTCTGATAAATATATCCACTGTCTGGCCAATACGTGGCTTTTGTTTAACAAAACATGCTCTATTCTTTGCTACTTTAGGGGTGAGCAACAAATAGTGGCCTAGGACAATATACCTATACTCCTACTATGCTTCAACTTTAACACAATGCAATATTGTGTGGCTTTAAAAATGAAACCGCATCAAATCATCACATATCTGAACCTCATTCACCATATGTAGTAAGGATATTGCACAACTCTTAGATGAAGGCATCAAGAGTACAATGAAAAGCTAGTTGGGAGAGTAAATTTTGGGGAAGTCAAGATACAGTGTAATTCTTCTATAATGTGACGTTTGTGTTCTTGTGCAACCCTGCATTATAGAAAATTTGCGCTTTAGCAACAGTGCCTAAAGTGTTGGGGTTGTAATCTCATTACAGCCAACACACGCTTTAAAAGTTTGTGCTGTAGAAACAGTGTCCCCAATTAATCAATTGTGTTACAGCTAATTCGCGTTAACAAAACGCATGTTATAGCAGAATGACCTGTACTGTAAAAGTGTTATCAAGAAGTCTGTGGGAGGAAACCGGAGCACCCGGAGGAAACCCACGCAGACATGGGGAGAATGTGCAAACTCCACACAGTCAGTCGACTGAGGCGGGAATTGAACCCGGGTCTCTGGCGCTGTGAGGCAGCAGTGCTAACCACTGTGTCACTGTGCGTTGAATGTTTGTTATGCAACAAATCCAAAGCTAATTAACAATAAGTTCATTAATGCATTTTAGAAATGTCTATGTATGGTTGGAATAATTGAAACGTGTGTTTAGTAATGGTCAAGCTGTTTATAAAGAGTTGATGCTGGATCAGAAACTGCAAAATGCTTCTTCAGTTTCATGGTAATACGCTATTGCTCAGTCACAGGGCTGTTATGTTAATTGCGGTAGACATATCTTTCTTACTTAGAACCTCTTAAAAGCACATGCAGAAGGTTTCTGGTGTGATTAAATTTATCATACTACAAGCTGCAATTTGAAGTAACAGGCCCTTGGAGAAATAAATTAGCTGGTCAACTAATTTCCGTAGGGCTGGAAAATTTGCACCTTGAAAGATTATACTTTTAGCACATTCAAAGATGACACATCAATTCGGTGCCTGTATTTTCTAATTTTTTTTTGAGCAAGTATACAGATCAAGTTGTCTTGCAGCTTTTAGTTGTAGCACTTAATTGGTCATGACCGTGAAATCTGGCTTCCTGACATCATGAAGAATATACCTTGCAGTGTAATTGTACTGAAGGTTACATACGGCTAATATGGGCTCATGTTTGCCTGTATTTTCAATGAACTTGACTGTCAGATGGTGTCCCACTAAATTGTTATATCTCTATTGAAACAGATTATTTATAGTGCATATGGAAATTGAGGTTGAGTGTACAACTTGCAGCCTTCACCACTAGCAATTAAGGAGCTAGTGCTTTTGCATGTAGATAGCCTATAGTTTTATGAAATCCTTAAAGCTAGAAAATATGATTTAATTTCCAATTTATTTTGTTTTCTTACTTTCTTTTGTGAATGTGAGTGGTAAGCCTTGGGTGTATTACTTAAGCACCTTTTTTATATCAAGTCCTGAGAAAATTGGTCCAAACCATTATGCTGATTCTGTTCTGCACATCTTTTACATTTAACATAAGCTAAACTTTACAGCACAGAAACCATTTAAATAATTATGTACATGGTGACTGCTCAAAGCACTGTATCCTCTTCTGTTTTAAAGACCTATTTACATTTCCCTAAAAAGTAGAAGTGTACTGCATTTCTGTGGCAAAGTATTTCTAGCTCTAGTCATCATCTGTGTAAACATTTGTTGGTTTTGGTCTTTGCGACAGTTTTTAATTGTTGAGCTCTTGTCATTGACTCCTCCAATCAGAAAAAAGATTGTCTGTTTACCTGTTATCATTAATTTTAATAACTTCATTCTCTTCTTCGTTCTCTACTTTCTCTACTCTATCGAAAATAATTCCAGGTTAATTGTATAGTTTTTTTTTAGTCTATGCCATTATTCTAGTTTATCCATGATGTCTGAACACTAGAAAGGTCAAATGAGTAGAGATAGCCTAGATGAGGATATCCTAGGAATTTTTCAGGGCAATTTCTTAGAATAGCATGTTCTGGAGCTGACCAGACGGCATCTGTACTAGATCTGGTACAGGTTATTCTGCTATAATCGTGTGTTTCGTCAATACAAATTTGTTGCAATGCGACTGGTGAATTGGGGTTTCTAAAGCGCAAACTTTCAATAAGTGTGTTGGCTGGAACACGATTACATTGCCAACACTTTAAGCGCTGTTTTTAAAGTGATTTTTCTATAATGTGGGGTTGCACAAGAGCACAACCATTGCATTATAGAAGAACTGACTGTATCTTGCAAAGAGATAGGATTAATTGATGATCTTCTAGTGAAAACTTCCCTGTGTAGCAGTGACCATAATATGATTGAAATTTACATTCATCTTGAGACAGAGAGAACTGACAATGAGACTTTTGCTATTAACATTGAAAGAGCTGGTTGAAGTGAATTGGCAAGTAACGACATGGAACATAGCATTCTGCACATTCATTAGAAACAAGAGGATAACAAGGAAGAAGGTAGGATCACTCCGGAATAAAGGAGGGAACTTGTTCATGGAGACAAAGGATGTGGGTGAGAGCCTAAATGAGTATCTTGAGTCAGTATTCACCAGGAGAAGGATGTGGAGGGTAGTGAGATTTGTATGGAGTATGCCAATATGCTACAGCATTTTGAGATCAAGAAAGAAGTGGTATTGGGTCTCGAAGAGCATTTAGGTGGATAGTTCCCAAGGCCAGATGGTATCTACCGCAGGTTACTGAGAGGGGAAGAGAGGAGATTGCTGGGGCCTTGATCAAGACCTTTGTATAATAATTAGCCACTGGAGAGGTTCCACACAACTGATGAGTAACTAACGTTGTTCCTCTGTTCAAGAAGGGAAATAGGGATAATCCAGGAAACTGTAGACAAGTGAGTCTCACATGGATGGATGGATGGGAAGGTATTGGAGAGAATTCTTAGGGATAGGATTTATGCGCATTTGGAAAAGCATGGGTTAATTAGGGACACTCGGTGTGGCTTTGTGCAGGGCAGGTCGTAGTCAAAAGGTGTGGTGCTGGAAAAGAACAGCTGGTCAGGCAGCACCTGAGGAGCAGAAGAGTCAACGTTTTGAGCATAAGCTCTTCTTCGTTCCTGATGAAGAGCTTATGCTCGAACCGTTAACATTCCTGCTCCTTGGATGCTGCCTGACTGGCTGTGCTTCTCCACTACACCTTTTTGACTCTGATCTCCAGCATGTGCAGTCCTCACTTTCTCGTAGCAGGGCTGATCATGTCTTACTAACTTGTATAAATTTTTTGTGGCGGTGACAACGGTGATCGATGAGGATGGAGCAGTGGATGTTTTCTACATGGATTTCAGTAAAGCTTTCGACAAGGTCACTCATGATAGGCTCATCCAGAAGATGCAGATGCTTAGGATCCATGGTGACTTGGCCATAAAAGGCAGAGGGTCGTGGATGGAAGATTGTTTTTTCAGGCTGGAGGTCCGTGACTATTGTGTTCTGCAAGGATCTTTACTAGAACCTCTGATATTTGTGATATGGATGAAAATGTAGCTGGGTGGATTAGTAAGTTTGTAGATGATGCCAAGATCGGGGGAGTTGTGAACAATGTAGAAGGTTGTCACAGGATACAGCGGGATACAGATCAGTTGTGGATATGGGCGGAAAAATGGCAGATGGAGTTTAATGCCAGTAATTGTGAGGTGCTGCACTTTGGGAGATCAAACATTAAGGAAAAGTATACAGTTAATGGCAGGACCCTGAACAGCATTGATGTACAAGGGACCTTGGGGTTCAAGTCCATAGCTCCCTGAAAGTGGCTACTCAAGTAACTAGGGTGGTAAAGAGGGTGTATGGCATGCTTGCCTTTTATTGTTTGGGGAATTCAGTACAAGAGTCAGTATGTTATGTTGCACCTTTATAAGACTTTGGTTAGGTAAGTATTGCATTCAATTCTGGTCGTCACATTACAGGAAGGATGTGGAGGCTTTGCAGAAAAGGCTTCCTGAATTGGACAGTATGAACTATAAGGAGAGGCTTGAAAAATTTGAGTTGTTCTCTCTGGAGTGGCGGAGGCTGAGGGGAGACTTGAAAATTCTATAAAATTGAGGTGCACAGACAGGGCTGATGGTCAGAATCTTTTTCCCAGAATTGAAATGTCTAAAACTAGGGTGCATACATTTAATGTGAGAGGGAGAAAGTTCAAAGGAGATGTGAGGGGCAAGTTTTTTACACAGAGTGGTAGGAGTCTGGAACGTACTGCCAGGGGTGGTGGTGGTGGAAGCAGAAACGATAGGGGTATTTAAGGGACTTTTAGATAAGCATATGAATACGCAAGGAGTTCAGGGATACGGATCAAGGGCTGGCAGAAGGGATTAGTTTAATCTAGTAGCATTGTGTGCTGAAGGGCCTGTTTTTGTGCTGTACGGTTCTATATTCTAGGAACGGGAATATATTTGGTAATATGCCACATCAAAGGTTACTGCAGAAAATTAAAATTCGTCATGTAGGGGGTAGACATTGGTGTGGAAAGAATGTTGGCTGGCTAACAAAGCAGAGAATGTGCATAGGTGGGTCATTTTCTGGTTGGCGAAATGTAACAGCTGATGTGCCACAGGGTTTGGTGCTGGGCCCTTAACCTTCTACAATTTACAAAAGTGAATTGGATGAAGATATGGAAGGTGTGGTTGCCAAATTTGCTGATGACACAGATACGCAGAAATGTAAGTTGTGATGTGGCTGCAAGGAGGCTGCAAAAAGATTTGGATAGGCTAAGTGCGTGGTCAAAGAAGTGGTAAAAGGTATATACTGTAGAAAAATGTGTAATTGTTCATTTTGGCAAGAAGAATAAAATGAAGCATATTATCTAAATGGTGTAGAGCACTGAGATGCAAAATGATCTACATCTCCTAGTGTACGAATCATAAAAGATTCGTACTCTGGTGAAGCAAGTAATTAGGAAGGCTGATATAATATATTCTGTTCTCCTCAAAATAACTGTTGATAAAAATAATGGGGGTTATGCTTCAGTTATACAGGACATTGGTGAGACATCTGGAGTACTGTAGACAGTATAGGTTGCTTTTCCTAAGGTAGATGCAAATGCATGGGAAGCAGGTCAAAGGAGGTTTACCAGACTAATACCTGGCAATTAATGTGTTGTCTTGTTGAGGAAAGGTTGTACAGGCTAGGCTTGTACATGCTAGAGATTAGAAGAGTAGGAGGAAATCTGATGAAAGCATAAGATCCTCAGGGGTCTTGACAGGGTAAATGGAGGTAATGCTTCCTCTTCTGAGGGATTCTAGAATTGAGGGTCACTGTTTAAAACTGATTTTTTTTCTCTCTGAGAGCTTTGGAGCTCTCTTGCTGAAATATTGGTGAAAATAAAGTCATAGAGATGTACAGCATGTCCAACCTGTCCATGCCGACCAGATGTCCCACCCCAATCTAGTCCCACCTGGCAGCACCCGGCCCATATCCTCCAAACCCTTCCTATTCATATACCCATCCAAATGCCTCTTAAATGTTGCAATTGTACCAGCCTCCACCACTTCCTCTGGCAGCTCATTCCATACCCATACCATCCTCTGTGTGAAAAAGTTGCTCATTATGTCCCTTTTATATCTTTCCCCTCTCACCCTAAACCTATGCCCTTTAGTTCTGGATTCCCCGACCCCAGGGAAAAGACTGAAATATTTTTAAGACTGATAGTTGGATTCTGTTCAGGGAATGATGGGTTATCTGGGGTAATGTGGATTTGAAGTTACAAATGAAAACAAGGTTTTGGAGAAATTCAGCAGGTCTGGCAACGTCTGTGGAGAGAAAATGGCAATATTATTTAAAGACTAATATGACTTCTTCAAAGAAGAGTAAACCTCCTGCTTAATTTAAACCAGCAACACAAAAAAGATTTATCCTATGCAGTAATCTGTGAAACTTCAAGAAGCCAAGAACTATTTAAAGTACAAATTAACAACTTTATTTCTTTAAAGTATACCAGAGAATATTTAACTAACAACTATTTACAGCTCCTTCCTCCAACCTATCTTTTACTTTCCCTTCTATAATACTAGTCTGATAAACCCCCATTAAGATTTATCAAAAATTCAAATTTTCAAAACCAACCAGATGTCGAACCTTTTGTTTATATCTTCTTCGGTCTTCTTTTCTTCTTAGGGATTTCCATTTCACAGGTTACTGATTTGATAAAGGTACCTTTTCGAGAGCTAGTCTCCGGGCAGTCTGCAGATGCTGGTGGCTTGGCAGTTCTCCTCCCACCTGTTCAGTTTTCCCCGGTCTTATACCCCCAAAGCCTCAGATTGTGTCATTGACTTTTAAGATTGTCAATACACTAAATTCAAGCTTGATTGGAGTCTGGTATTTTTCGAGGTATAATTTAAACTGATTGGCCTAATTTGAATTTGTTTTGTCGTCTCCAGGCGACCAGCTAATTGAGTTGTTTGACCAGATGTTACATTATATCTTGTTCAGAACATTTGATGCTGTGTCAGGTAGTTCTGCTAGCTTTTAACTCTCTTAATGGTACAGTACACCCACATCTTCAGAACAAGAGTGAAAGGTTAGCTCCCCTCCTCTTTCCATATATGCTGCCAGATCTGCTGAGTTGTTCTAGCCTGTCTGCTTTCTGGTTTTCTGAAGCAGTATTTTGCTTTTACTTGATTTACAATCAGATCACCATGAACTTATTGAGTGGCAGATCAAGCTGGAAGGGTCAAATGGTTGCCTCCTGCTTATTGTGTCGCTATTCCTACTTGCCAGTGATGTTAGAGGCAAAGGAGAATTTGGAAGTCTGTTGACTCAATTAGAAGCTTAAATATATACAATGAGTTCAAAACATTCCCAAATTCAAGACATGAATTTTTCTAAACTACCCTGATGGGATTTGTTTTTCTTCATTACAAACATATACAAACAGTGGCTGCTTCCACGCTGGAGGGGATCTATGAAATATAGCAGAACAAGGAAAGAAAATATAACGCCACAATCGAGAAGGGAACATTTAATGAACTTGTGTTCGGCTGGCACATGTTGAATTGTATTAGCTTTATTGTCACATGTACTCAGATGAGTACAGAGAAACGTTTACAAGTCACGGCTTACAGTACCATCTTAGGTACAAATTCTTAAGGGAAAAGTAGAAAAACTAAGAAATAAAATGTCTCGTATTACAGACTTAGAAAAATACAAATAATAAATTAGAAAACTAAAAAAAATTTTAAAAGTTGAGAATAATGGTCCTTCACTGTTAATATACTAAAGGGGGAAAAAGAGGAATTTTTTAAAAAGGAGAATTTTAAGACGAAGTCCACATAGTCCATTTCAGGAGGCCTCTGGGTTCAGAACTCACCCATGCCCCGCCCCCCCCCTGGAATCCTGGGCTGGATCCACCATAATGCTGAAAGAAAAAGCTGCACGGAGTTACAGACCAACCAAAGCTGTCAAAAGGAGGCCCAGACTGACCCTGATGAAAACAGCTACCGAAGCTGCCAATTAAAGAGTGCTGCTCACTTTTGGAGGAACAGTCAAAATACATGAGGATGATGGTGGGCCATAAATACCTCTCTGCAGATGGGTAGGCACTGGAACCAGGCAGAACTGCAATCAAAACTTGAGGAATTGGAAAGGCAAGACCAAGAGTGTCCAACTGTCAATGCTAAATAAACCAGAGCTGAAAAGAGAATTGGTGAACTAGAATAGAAACTTTGAAAAGAACATCAGCGTAAACTTATACAAGATAACACAGCTTAGCTTCAGACACCTGGAGTAGGAATGAACAGAACACTTACGGAATTGTGCTCTGTAAAGAAGGACAAGAAAATCAAGAGGAAAGACCTAGTGCATAATGAAAAGAGAAAACTGTTGCTTGCCTCATGTTTGGTCAGGCCATACAGAATTTTTCATTCGTTGCTTGCATATCCATTAGTTCCAGTAAGTCTGTCACAACAAATGTACACAATGGTTTCCATCTGATAGAGTTATAGAGATTCGCAGCACAGAAACAGACCCTTCAGTCCAACCCGTCCATGCTGACCAGATATTCCAACCCAATCTAGTCCCACCTACCAGCACCAAACCCTTCCTATTCATAAACTCATCCAGATGCCTTTTAGATGTTGCAATTGTACCAGCCTCCACCACTTCCTCTGGCAGCTTATTCCATACATGTACCACCTTCTGTATGAAAAAGTTGCCCCTTAGGTCTCTTTTATATCTTTCCCCTCTCACCCAAAACCTCTGCCCTCTAGTTCTGGACTCCCCCACCCTAGGGAAAAGACCTTGTCTATTTACCATATCCATACCCCTCATGATTTTATAAACCTCCATAAGGTCACCACTCAGCCTCCGACGCTCCAAGGAAAACAGCCACAGCCTATTCAACCTCTCCCTTTTGCTCAAATCCTCCAACCCTGGCAACATCCTTTGTAAATCTTTTCTGAACCCTTTCAAGTTTCACAACATCCTTCCGATAGGAAGGAGACCAGAATTGCACACAGCATTCCAAAAGTGGCCTAACCAATGTCCTGTAAAGCCGCAACATGACCTCCCAACTCCTGTACTCAATACTCTGACACTATAACATAATGACATTTGATGGAAGACAGAAACTTCCTGTTCAAAGGACTCTTAAGAATCCATGAAAAGTAACTTGTGATACCGACAGAGTGAGGAATGGGGATCACAATTTGCATCCTGTTCCATGTCCTCTTCACCTGCTGAGCTTTCTAAGCTTCTCGACATTGCAGGATGCGCACAGCCAAATGAGTTTTGTGAGCATTAAGATCTGTTAAAACAAATAGAAGCTGCTGAAAATATTGATGTCTGTGAAGATTTAGAATGTGAAGTTGACTGTCCAGTAAAACAACTGGAGAAGAATAGAGTGGAATAAATTGCTGAACTCCAAAAAGCACCAGGGCAGTGTTGAGAAATTGAAGGTGAAAGCAAAAAAAAAAGTATTGAGGGAGATACTCAATATTGGCACGAAAGGAACAAACACGATCTCTGGATGAAATGAAGGAAGTGTCAGCTGCACCCAAGGGATGGTCTTGTTGAGAGAGAGAGAGATTTAAGATTGTCATCAACCTTTGTATATGTGTTATTTAATATTTCATATTCAAATTAAAAACCCACTTGGTCAAAAAAAAATGCGTGGCACAATGGCTCTGTGGTTAACACTGCTAGCCCTAACCCGAACCCTGTTCCCTCACAGCACCTGGGACCCGGGTCGATTCCAGCCTTGGGTTACTGTGTTTAATGGGAGTTTGCACCGGAGCTCTAGCTTCCTCCTGCAGTGTAAAGATGTGCAGTTTAGGTGGATTGGCCACGCCAAATTGCCCCAGAGTATTTGGGTTAGGTGGGTTAGCCAGGATAAAGGCATGGTTGCAGAGATAGGGTGGCGGGCTGGGTCTAGGTAGGATGTTCTTCGCAGGGTCGGTGCAGACTCGATGGCCTCTTGCTGCACTTTACGGATTCTATGATTCATTCTGAGAGTTGGTGGCCAATGCTCCCATCTAGTGGCCCAATTACAAGTTATCATTGTCCATGAGGGTAATGCACAATAACTGTGGGTGAGATCTGTCCATTGTTTTGTGAATGTGCCAATTCTCACTCGTTTCAAGTTACTTACATTTGCAAAATACCAAATGGTTTATTTACTAAAAAGAAAATGCAGTTACAAGTAGCAGGTTACAGGTAACAAGTAACTGGTGAATGCTGTATCGTTGTATTTTGTTCAGGCGCCCTTCTAATTTTATACTCGATCCATTGGGTTATGTTTGCTCTTACAGCAGCAGAACTGCAAAATCAGAAAGTGACAAATCTCAAAAACAGCACTAAAGGGCTGGACTGAATATTGAAAATATAAATGATACCAAAAACATGCAGGAGCTGCTTAAAGAAAACCATGAACTAGGAATGTCATGACAAGCTGTATGCTTCTTCAAACGTATATGTATGTATTATTTCTGTTTAGATACAATGCCTCTCTCCAGAACCTTAGGCCACTTACACAGGTTTCTCGGGGCTCAAGCTGGAACAGAGTTCAGGGGAAAAGAGCTAAGAAGCCAATGAATATCAACTCTGGTAAAGACTTCTCTTTTTAATACATTCTTTGATTGTGGTGGAAGAGGAGATTTGTGATTTACGATATGACATTAACAAAACAATGCTTAAATTTGTTTTACAAACTGATATATATTAACTTGCTATTTATTTTATATATATCCATTTATAGTTTTATATTGTGATCATCAATACAAATGCAAGTCGATGATATGTCGTTTCTGATATGTAACATTTCACTGTTACAAGGGTTCAGACTTGAATAACAACACTGGCAAAGTTGTAGGATTACAAAGTTCTCAAACTACACTTCAAAAGTATTGAATATGAATAGCATATTGATTGCTGATGGACGTTATGCAGGATCCTTCAATGAGTGATAAAACTTGTGAACTGATTGCTTTCAATTTTGTGAATATCCACAGAAACTGAATCCTCTCAATCTCTAGTTTGTCTGGTACCCTTTTAAACTATAAGACACCTGGCCTCTTGTATCTATTTCCATCTTTAAAGTTAAACGATGAGATTAAAATTTTATGCATCTGGTTTCCAAATCATACCTAAAAAGTAGAATTGTCCACCAAATCCTTAGCCTTGTCTCTCAATCTTTACTCCACAGAAGAAAAGGTTCTGGTATCTTTCACCTCAGCTGTAAATCTTTAATTCACAGAAAATGGACACTCCCTCCCAATTGCCCGCCTTAAACTTAACAAGAAGTCTAAAAGGGTGACGTTCTCTAACCAGACTCTTAATACTTTAGTCCTGTTCACAGGTGGTGTACTGTTGGACCAAACAGTCCAAATGATACCAAAAACATGCAGGAGCTGCTTAAAGAAAACCATGAACTAGGAATGTCATGACAGGGAAAAGCAGAACTACTTATGTGTTGTCCTCCTTTTGGCTGCACAATGAAAAATAAAACAATGTCATCCCTCTCTGGACATGGGTTCAGAAACTGTGGTGATCAGAAATAAGTTACTACGTGCATGGTCAGTTCAATGTCATGTGAATGGCAATGCTACCCCCAATGGACAGAGTTCCTATGAACTGTTTCAAAATGCCTCTTTTGACTGTTATAAGACGTTCAATGTTCCACAGGCTTGATGGACATTGCAGCTGTGTTCCTTACACTGCGTCAAAGTTCTCACATCTTTCAGTTTGAAGATAAAAGTACTTTCAAAGTTCTTCCCACAGGTTTATTGATAACCCTAGCTCTGATAACTAAAGGTTTCTTTGTCATTTTATTTCCCTTTGTCATCTTTTGCAACATTCTACACTGAAGTGAATTGACCATTTTACAGGCATTTCAGTCTGGGCTACAGGTATCACCTAGAACACCAAGTGATTCTGTTGTGCCATGCTATCATACACTCAGTCCAAAATACTGTACATAAAAGAATTGTGTATTTCACTTGACAGAAGCTGACTTCAAGGGAGTGAAGAATTCAAGTAGTTTTGTAAATAAACCAAATCGATTACAGTCAAGCCTCCCGCCACGTCTGCAACAAACAATGGGTGCCAGGCAGCAGTGCTCCACACAGCAGTCCCCAGGTCAACAACCCAAAAAATCATCAGCTGAGTATGTAGGACGAGACGAAGACTTTCCCAAACTCTCAAAGTGAGTATTGGGGAATCTCCTGTTTCGCTAGTTGTTTGGGTTTCACTGTACATAACAAGGAGCTTTAGTGGGAGTAGTGCATTTGATACCATCTAAATGGATCTTAGTGAGACTTTTGATATGGTCCCATGTGCAGATTAATCATGAAAAGTTGGACCTTGGGATCCAAGGCAAAGTGGTATTCTGGATTTAAAATTAGCTCAAAGGTGGGAAGCAAAATGTAATGATTGATGAAAATTGTGTGATGTGAACTCTGTTTCCATTCAGGCTATACACCAGTATGAGGACTCTTGCTTTTTGTGATGAGTGTCAATGTTTTGAACTTGAATGTAGTAGGGCATGATCAACAAGTTTAAATTCAATATAAACGTTTAATGTGGTTGATGATGAAAAAGGAACTTGCACACTGCAAGATATCAGTGGACTAGGCATGTGGTTGTAACAATGGCAATGAGATTTGGTCTGGAAAAAGCCAAGTAATATGGAAGCCAAAAAGGAATAGACAATGTATGGTATAATGCTGAGAAGTGTAGAGTAACAGAGAATAATTAGAGAATATATCCTTAAGTCCTTGAACATGGCTGGACAATGGATAAGTTTGTTAAGATAACATGCAGAATGCTTGCCTTTATTGGGTGAGACTAAAATTTGGGTGGTTATGTTGGAACTTTATAAATGACCAGTTAGGCTACATCAATACAAATGCAAGTCGATGATATGTAGTTTCTGATATGTAACATTTCACTGTTACAAGGGATTGTATAGTTCTAACATGTTATAGGAAGGATTGTTTTTGCACTGGACAAGATAAATAGGGAATGTATGAGAACGTTATCTGGATGGGAGAATTTGAGGAAAGATTGGAGAAGCTAGAGTTGTTTCTTGAAAGAGAGAAAGCTGAGGGGATAAAATCTACTTAAAGTGCATAAAATTGAGGGATCTGGATTGAATGGTTAGGAAGGCTGTATTTATCTTGGTTGAGTTGATAACGAGGAGTATAGATTTAAGAGGTTTAGAGAGAATTCAAGGGAAAGTATCCAGAAAATCTGGAACTCACTGCTTGAAAGAAAGAAGATGGAATTAGGAAGGATAAGTCGTCATCTGGTGTGGTATGACCACCATCCTGTAAATACGATCCGTTGGGATTGTGAAAACACAGGCTCAAAACTTTCCATTGGTCTGGTCGTTTGACTTATTTCACATTTCCCTCTCTCATTAGTTTGTTAGTGCAGAACTTGAGTAGTGCTGAAAAATGACACATTTTTTGAAACTTTGCATTTTGGACAATATGCAATAAATGCCAGTGTAAATAAAACACATCTTTTTACACTGAAAGTGGATAAGGCACTTTGAGGAAAATACTGACTGGTTGGAAAGCGGACTCCTGGGTAGAGATGTTGCTATGAAGAATACACCAGTTATTTTTTAATTGACTGACAGTAAACCGCTGAGCCTTGTTTAAATTTAAACCATCAGTTTGACTCTGATTAATTAAGGCATTGCTGAAAAATGTGTCGCTGGAAAAGCGCAGCAGGTCAGGCAGCATCCAAGGAGCAGGAGAATCGACGTTTCGGGCATAAGCCCTTCTTCAGGAATGAAGAGGGTGTGTCAAGCAGGTGGGCAGAGGAGATGACCTGGGGATTGCAGTGAGAGAGGAACTCGCTGAGATCCTTGTAGAGGGGCGAGGAGAGCTTCTTCAAGCAAGGTATCCTTGCAAGAGGATTCACAGTAGGTTAAAATCAACTAGGAGAAAGTGAGGACTGCAGATGCTGGAGACCAGGAGAATTAAGGCATTACCTTGAAAAATAAGTTTGAGAATGGCAATGACCTATTTTGTTGAGTTTAAACAGGCACAATGTATATATATGCTCTTTTGGTGTGCAAAGAGTGCTTATTGTATAAAAATATATTAAACCAGAAAGGTTTCAAATCTTCGAGTGTGTGCAAATGTGGCACATTGTGAGTGTGACTGACTATTTAAATTCTTAGTGTAATTGAATTATATAGAAAATGCTGTCCAATGACGGAATCACGTCAGTGTATAGCGGACAGTGGTTTGGGCTTTGTAAGCACATACTGTTTGGGTACAGTTATTACTTCTGCTTGTTGCAAACAACTTGAAGGTATATGTGATGGTGAGATGCTGTTTTGTATTGATTTTAAGCATCAGCAAGATGAGTGGTATTTATTATGATCAGCATGCTGCCATTAAGCCAAAACAACAGTCTGCCAATCGCAAAAATGAGTAAATGCAGTGGATGAAATTTGGGGCCAGTAGTCATGTTGAGGTGTGTAGACCGTATGTCTTAATTACAGGTGGATTGACCAAACCGCGTATCCCTGGGCAGGTCACCCTGCTTCCCAAATGACAGTGGTTCTGCTTCAGCCTCTGCATGAGCTGTTTTGTTTTTGACGTGCGCTGCAACTCCTGGATTTCAGCATAAATAGCCTCCCAAAATGTTGCAGTGCTGTTGCAGCCTTTAATAAGACCATAAAAAAATAGGAGCAGGAGGAAGCCATCTGACCCATTGAGCCTTCTCGGCCATTCAGTAAGATCTTTTCGTGGACCCAGCTCCATGTATGTACCCGCTCACCATAACCCTTAATTCCTTTACTGTTCAAAACTCTTATCTGTCTTTGCCTTAAAAATATTTGGTGAGGTACCCTCAACTGTTCTAATTGGCAGAAAATTCCACAGATTCACAATCATTTGGCTGAAGAAGTTGCTAATGAACTCAGTCCTAAATCTGTTCCACCTTATTTTGAGGCTATGCCCCACTAGTTCTAGTTTCACCTGCCAGTGGAAACAGCCTCCCTGTTTCCATCCTATCTATTCCTTTCATATATTTTATATATTTCTGTAAGTTTCTTTAATAGGTGTGAATTTTGTGGCATTCACCATTAATAGAGCCAAAGGATCCAAAGTAATTTGCGGGAAAATACCAGAAGAAAATTACTATAAAAGCTACCAGGTTGTTTTAAAACTTGAAGTTTTTCACCAGCATCCTTCAGGAGGGAAGGAAAAACTGCTACCTGGTCAAGCCAACGCATTACTAGTTCAATAAAGTTAGCTTCTTAATTGACTACTCAGCTGCATTGCTGAAAGGCTATGACCAAGTGACTGCAGCAGACTATCAACACTGTAACAAATGAATTAGGAATAGTCTGTAATTACAATCTCACCTGTGTCTCCTAAATCCTGAAAATAAAGACAACTAAGATGACCTTGGACATTCTCAATGTAATTTGCAATGGACGCAACTCTCTAGTGGAAAATTAGCTGTATATATTCAAACTCCGTTCTTCCTGTTTCTCATTCAGATGCACACAAGTACAGTTTGGTTTAATCTGCAATGCAGGGCTGGAGTAGGCAAAGTCCAGCCGTAGTGTGTCAGGTGTTAACTGACAATTTCATCTTCAAAGTGAAGAATGGATTTCTCATTGATCTTATTTATTTATTTTTTGAATAATTTGGCATATGTTATGTTCATGCATTACAAATTACTCATGGTCAGTTTTCAGAAATTATGATCCTCAAGTCCATTTGCAGTTCCTCCACTATTTAATACATTGCATAGAAGGCTTAAAGATCCATGATGTGGAATTTCATACCCATCTGAGCACAGCTCCTGACTATCAATAAGATTCCAATTTGCAGTCAACAGTGGAGCAGCAATACTTGAAGTGAAGTGTGAGCAATCTAATGTGATGGTCACAAAGCAATTTCCAGCACTCCAAACAAAGAATCAGTGTGGTTTTACTGTTGGGACCATAGACTTTGCTTTCCTTCTCTTTGTCTCCCCCAATATTTTAACCAATGAAGTGCCTGGGAGGGGTTGTGATGAACATGCTATGGTGTACAATTTAGTTTGTAGGTGTAATAGCAGAGAAGGAGTTCACTTATCTTAAGTCCATGCGAGCTCCTTGTAGAGTAGTCCTGTCAGTCTCATTCTTTCACTCTATCTGTGAAATCCTGCAAGTTTATTTCTTCCCCATCCCTATCCAACTTCCTTTTGAAATTTTGCATTGTTTTCTATTTCCACTAGCCTGATGCCAGCAAGTGTCAGTTAATTGCGTCTCCGTGTAACAAAAAAAAAGTTCTGTATCTCTTGTGCAAAACTTTGAGTCTGTGTCTTTCAGTTCTTGCATCATCAGCTGAGAAAGCAAGTCAGGACTTGTATTTATATCAGGATTTTTAAGACTCTTTGAAATCTCAGAGCTCCATGAGCTATTAAGTACATCTAGAAGCATAGTCACTGCTTAATGCAGAAAATGCAATATCCAACTTGCTCACACCATGCTCTCACATAAGGAGAAAGTTGAAGCCAATTAGCTTTTTAAAATTCACCCTTTTGAAATGTCTCTAGAATCTGAAACATCAAAGATTAGACTGTCAAGCTGCAAGTCTAATTTGTGAGCTCTCCCTGGGTGTGTGTTCAGCTGGAACTTATTTAAGTGAAGGATTGTTGTGCTCATCTGTCTACTGAGAGTTCATTGTATTTTGTTTGTGCTATGATCCACAGTCCCCTAAAGTGTTTTCTCTCCCTGCTGCAGTGCAATTTTCTTGATCCATTTTTTTCCAGAACACAAGAATAAAATTAAGTCCAACGAAATTAAAACAAATGATTTGTTTAACTATCTGATTTGTAGAAAGCATGATCGAGACTTGGAATCGAACTACACAAATTCAGAATGTCAACACCTTGCTCCTTCAGTGAAGGTGGAACCAGAAGCTAATGAGGCTCAAGCCCCAGACAAAATGCATCAGAGAGCTGAGCAACCCTTTCCTGCACTGAATGTGAGTACGTTGTGTACATTTTATTTAGTTTTATGTTACTGGGATTTCAGTGTCTGTGGGTCTTTAATGTACTTGATGAGACTTAATACACTTGATGAGAAAACTGCATAATGACAGATTCCAACCTTCCAAGATTCTATTTGGAGATTGGTGAGTGCTCTTTAATTTGATAATTTTTTTTAAGGGAACAAAGCAATGTCATTACACCATTAAAATGTTACATTGAGGAAAATATATCGGTTATCAATAACCAAACAGTATAACTGTATAAAATCAGTTTCTAGCTATAGAGAATAGGAAGAGTTTAATGATGTGTTGGAGGGATTTGGGGGTCAGAGAATGCAGAGCAAGATAAAGGGACGAAACATATTTGGGATTAGAAGACTAAGGAGAAATACATCAAGACTATAAAACATGGACGTGTTTCTGTAATGGAGAAACATTTGGAAAGAGTGTAATTATTCAAAGAAGGTTGCATAAAATGAGTCCTGATGAAAGAAGATTGATAAACACCAGACTCATTGTGTCATGACTTTGTCCTGCAATCCTATTCCAACATTTTTTTTTCAAAGATGCTAGATAAATGATGTAGTTATTAATTAAGCTAAGTAATTTTGAGTGAAGTACAGTTATGTGCTAATTGTAATTTCTTTTCTCTGATCATGGTGGCAGTAGATTGCTGAAACATGTAAGAGTCCATAAGATTAACTAAGCTTATTAATAATGTCACTGTTCTTCAAAGATACTATTTATATTATGAAATATTTTAGCCCTCCTTGACCAAATCCACACTACATGGAGTACAATACGGATAAGCAGTTCAGAGGTTAATCTTGTCTAAGCAAGATTCCACCCTCCTACTCCACCATTGGACAGATCTTTAGAACTAATCATCCTCCAAAACATTTTTAAAATTGGATTGGCATCAAGGAATGACCAGTGTGTATGTGAGCATCACATGACCTGTTAAAGGTCCAAGTAGACACTCTTTCACTGATCTCTGGCAGTCAGTAGGAAGAGTAGTAGAGGCATAACATTAACCATACTTTTTATATATTGTCAGTGTCCTAAGAGGTCCTAAAGCTCTTAAAAATTAAGTGAAGCAAAACAACAGCATTAACAGTGAAAGAATCTATATCCTATAGTCATATTATAGCCCAAACTTAAAACTGTGTGCATTTGTGTATGAGAGAGAGTGCTTCAGAAAGAACAATGACACTTTTCCATGATGTTGAGCATTGGATTATTATTGCCTTAGTTCTTACCATCTTAGAAATGGAGAAAATGCAACGTTAGGCCATAGCATTCAAATTAATATTTGAATTTAGTAAAGCATGGGGTTACGTTAAGTATGAAAGGGTACAGTCAAGCAGCTGAACAAAGGATGGAATTGGAATGGGGACTATATTATAACATATTTGAAGAAGTGTTGGATAAGCATTTGCTGGCTGGGGAGGTTTGGTTAGTTCAGTTGACTAGAGATTGATGCGGAATTGCATCAACAGCATATGTTCAATTGCTCTACTTTCTCCTTGCCTTGCTGTACAGAGTAGTGTTTCTGAAGCTATATATAGCTAATAGTCTCTTGCAAATCAAGAGAGATTTTATGCAGACTTTGTATAATTACTTGTTACCTATTGGCAGGGAGACAGTTCCATAGAATCTTTAGTGTTGAAGTGGGCCATTTGGCCCATCAAGTACACACCAATCCTCTGAACAGCATCCTACCCAGACAAACCCCCACCAGTGCCCCTTTATCCTATCCCTCTAACCATTAATTTCCCATGGCTAATCCACCTAACCTGCACATTCTTGGACACTGGGAAATTTAGCATGGCCAAAGGCTAAATGAGTTGATGCCAATAATTGAACACCAGGCCAAAATGAATAATAGGTATTAAGAGGAGCCAGATAAGTGTGAATACACAAATAGTAGAAAATCACTAATGGTTATGAAGGAATTTGCAGTTGACATGGCTTTTGAGAGCCAATTCATGTGCTGCATGATATGAGAGCATGGGGATTTGGAGACTGCAGGTCTTGATTTCAGTAAGAATTAAGTTACATCAGTTTGGTGATTTGAAGCTTGGGGAGGTTTACAGTAGGGAGACTAGTGAGCATTAGTGAAGTTTAGCTCAATAATTGAGGGGTTTCACTGGGGCTTCAGTGGCAGGGTCAGGCATTGTTGCATAGCTGGGGAAAGTGGAGTTGCTACAGACCAGGTGTGGAAGAAGACTTTCGTAACACTATATTGTTTCACAAGATCCCATTGCTTGAGGTGTCATCGATGGGTACCACAGTTCTTGTTTAGGTTCAAACTGTATCTGGAGACTCAAACATATGACCTAAGCTGACACACCAGTGCAGTACAAAAGGAATGCCACACTGTCAGAGATAGTTCATCAATATTCAATCCTCCGACAAAAGCATGGAAGCAGTCTTCAATCTGAAATCTTATTTTTTTTAAGAGATAAATATTTTAGAATTCTCAATGAATTTGTAATTCGATGAGAAATAAAAGCAAAATCCTTCCTAAATCCTCCGCAGTGGCAAAAACAGGAAGGCAGATTACTATTCGAATGATGGCAGTTTAGGAAAAGGTCAGGTACAACGAGACCTGGGTGTCATGGTGGGACAATCACTGAAGGTTGGAATGCTGGTGCAGCAGGCAGTGAGGAAAGCACATTTCATGCTGGCCTTCAGAGCTAGATTTGAGTATAGCAATGTATTTTTGCAGCAAAACAGGGCCTCGGTGAGGCCACACCTTGAGTATTGAGTGCAGTTTTGGTCTCCTAGTCTGAGGAAGGACATTCTTGTTATTTAGGGAGTCCAACAAAGGTTCACCAGACTGATTCCCGGGATGGCAGGACTGACGTGAAGAAAGACTGGATCGACTGGCCTTGTACTCTCTGGAATTTACTAGAATGAGTGGGAATCTCATAGGATTTTATATGTTTCTGATGGGACTGCATAGCTGAATTGTGAGAAGAATGTTCCCAATGTTGAGGAAGTCCAGAACTCGGGGTCACCGTCTAAGAATGGGAGAGGGTTGTGAACCTGTGGAATTCTTTACTGTGGAAAGATGTTGGGGCCGGTTTGTTAGATATATTCAGGAGGGAGCTGGACATGGCCCTTGTGGCTAAAGAGATCAAGGGGCTTGGAGAGAAAGTGGGAGTGGGATGCTGAAATGGCACGATCAGCCGTAATTGTTACTGAATAGTGGCGCAGACTCAAAAGATTGAAGGGCCTATTTCTGCATGTATTTTCTATGTTTCTATATTTAATAGCAATTGATTCAACTAGAAGTTGATGCTAATACTAGAGTAAAAGAAGGGGCTAACTAACGTTTTCAAGAAGAATCATGAGACTGGGGATTGGCTGAGTTTTAGATAGCAGCAAATAAAAATCAAAAACTCGAGAGGATCTGAATTTTACCAACCTGCACGGGACAGGAATAAGGAGGATGCCTGGTAAAATGGTGCAGAAGCACATTAGGCAGGATTCTTGGGTAATCACCACCATCAGCCAACTCTGAGGGGAACCAACCTGGTGGTTGTAAGTCAAAAGGAAAGGAATTGGGAAGGCTTGTTACATAACTAAGGAGATCAAGATTTTTAACAGGGATTTGTGATCTTACCAGGGGCTTGCATGAATCGTGCAGGATCAGAGGTTTACCACTTTGAATTGAGGCGTTGAGACAGTCAATAGGGTCCAACAATCTGGAACTCACTGCTTGTCAGTGTGTCAGAGGCAGAAACCCCCAACATTTAGGAAGGATTTGGATGTGTCGGGAGGGAAGTTGGCAAACCTGCTTGCTCACCCATGCTAGGCTGCCCGATTTGGTGGTTTTGCAGAGGGAGAGGCCAAAGATGGTGGTTGTTCCTCAAAGGTGTTTGCAAGGTGAGAACATTCCACTGGATAGAAGACAAAGGTGACTGGTAGTAAGTATGAAGTAAAAGTTGCCCACACAAATTGTGGTTAGTTAACAGAGCTTTTAGTTTGTTAGAGTAAACATTCTAAAACACAACATTTTGTCATGTAATCCATTCACCTACTGACAGGAGCTTGAGTTTCTTTCTGAAAATTCAGTCTCTACGGGTACCTCAATACAGGTAAAAGTTCAGAAAGTCCCACCAAGATGACAAAAATCATTTTCTGATGCACTCCAACCATGTGTAGTTTGAGTACATGCAAATAGTATAATTATCAGATTAAAAATTCTGTATACTAATTTCATTTAAATGTCTGTTTTGAAGAATCCATTGGAGATTCCCCCTTGCCCTACAACACAAAGAATGGATCCTGTCCTTCAGTCAGATATGAGCTCATCACATCTTCCTTCATCAACACCATCATTGACTTCACCGGTGCTTTCAGTGCATCCATCTGAGTCAGTCACTTGCCAATCAGCAGGTAATATGTTTAATTGGAGATTACTGATATAATTTAAAATATAGTTGCATATTGCATGGAGTATATAGGTAGTTTCACAGTTATTGTGTGCATTTCTGGAATCCACAGTATAGGAGGGGATGTCATTGCACTGGAGAGGTTACAGAGATTATTTATCAGGATGTTTTCTAGTCTGGAGGCTTTTAATTATGAGGAGAGACTAGACAGACTGAGGCTGTTTTCCTAGGAGCAGAGGTGATTGAAATGTGTAAAGTAGAGGGATGTGGCCAGTAGGGAACTTTTCCCCTTGGTGGAGGGATTCAGTGAAAGGGAAGGAGCAGGGAGTTTTGAGGAGATGTGAGGAAATCCCCACATCACCGAAGTAACAAATGGCTTTACAAATGTTCAAAGATAGCATTCATTTTGTAACAAGAAATACTAGCATTTTCAAAAGTTGAATATAATTGTTGTTAATGTGGTCCAGATTTATATATTAAATTTCTTAATCCCTATGAGTATTGTGGAAATCTGGAACTCATTGCCTATGAGGGTGGTAGAGGCAGAAATCCTCAACATTGAAGAAGTGTTAAGATATGTCAGGAGTTAAGTTGGTGAATCTGAATGTGGAGAGTTGTATATGCCAAGGTTTATAGGATATGGAAAATGGGATGAGAATAGTTAGATGATTGCATTTGCGCCAATCTGTAATATTTGTTCCAATGTAAAAATGCTTCACATTACATATTTAACCGTTATTTCACTCAGTTTTTAAGTTACCTATCCTTACAAATTCTACCTCCCCATCTTCTGAAATTATACACCTTAAAATCAAATTATTTGTTCAGAGAAAAGTTCTAGATTTAATTTTGGGAATATTTCAGGTATACTTCATGCTTCTAGTGTGATTGCGCGTTGGAATTGATTTTTTTTGTGTATTAAGAAACTTAATATATGAATCTGGACCACATTAATAACAATTATATTCAACTTTTGAAAATGCTAGTATTTCTTGTTACAAAATGAATGCTATCGTTGAACATTTGTAAAGTTACTTCGGTGATGTTAATAATGTCAAGGAATGTTTGCTTTCATGATAGCCCCATAGTTGGGAATCAAATGCTCAGTTATCTAACAATAAACACTTTTAAAACAATGAAGTTGAAGAATTCAGAAATATGATTCACAGCTTCATTGCAATATTATTGTGTGACAGTTTTATTCTTCAGAATATTGAGGACAGCTTCTGTTGTTTGAGTGTTTGACACAGACATTCATTTCATCTTTATCTCCATCTTCAGTGATGTCCAGTCCAACTGTATCACAGCCTCAGGTGACCTCAGCATTTATAACCCCACTTTGCGCACCAATGCGTGGGGCTAATCTCCCACCAATGCCTGCAACTCACATCACAAGCTCTTACGATGATCTGTTATACCCTGGGTTTGCTGTGAATGAAAAGGGAGAGTACCTCACCAGTGCACCTGTGTTTTCATACAACAAAAATGGAGCCGACCTTCCGAATGGTAAATAGCATGATCTTTTCTCAAAACTATCACAGGTTTTATTTTAATTTGTGAAATTACTGGGAATTCTTCTGTTTACCTGTATTATTCCATGGTCTTGCTGAACATGATTAACAAACACTGGTACTTTGGAATAATAATGGAACAGTCACAGATATTGTAAAATGCAAGTCATTCATTGTCTGAGGGGAAGATAGCCTGTAGAATGAAATTGTGTGCTGCACTTTCAACACCTGTGAAACTACATATTCTGTTTTCATTTCAGATTTGCAACATTAGTATTTTCCTTTAATCTCTATTAGTGGTGATTGTATGCCATTTTATTTTGTCAGTGTACCTATAATTGAACCTTTCCAAATTCATTTAATCTAGGATGTCTAGAGCCAACAAAATTCTGTCTAATTTGAACCAGTGTGTCAGAGATAAAATGGCATTGCATTAACTGTTGCACTACTTAGTTAATCAAAAATTGCCTTTTCTATTCAGAAAAACACATTTTACCACCTGCAATCAAATTACAGATAGACAATCCTTTATCTGAAATTCCAAAATCCCAAGTTTTTTCCTGAAGTTTTTTTCTCATTAACAAGGTTGTTTGGCGTGCAACGGCACACCCACTCAACCCACGTCACTCACGTGTGACGTAGCTACATGACCCAGCACTGGCAGGAGTTCATTCTGTCTCTGTGCTCGTAAGTGTCACAGGTGGGTCTGCTGTTCGGTGATTTTAAAAAAACTTTACTATGAAAATGTCGTTTAATCCTTTGTCCGAAAAATTCCAAAACCTGCAAGATAGCTGGTCCTGAGTGATTCAGACAAAGGATTGTCAACTTGTACTTAAATTCAGAGTTATTCTACTATACCTCATCCTTCTCACTCAGAAGATCAGGGCACAGATAATAACATACTGTTACAGCCCACCCAATTCTGAAGCCTGTGTATGATGTCTCTACCCCATGAGAAACCATATAATCACGTAGAATGATATAGAACACAGAACAGTAAACTACACGAACAGACTCTCCGATCCACCATGTCTGTGCCAACCACGATGCCATTCTAAACTAATCCATCTGCCTGCACATGGTCCGTATCTCTCTATTCTCTGCCTGTTCATGTATCTATCGAAATGCCTCTTAAATGTTGCTATTGTATAGAACTTAGAAAAATACAGCGCAGTACAGGCCCTTTGGCCCTCGATGTTGCGCCGATCCAAGCCCACCTAACCTACACTAGCCCACTATCCTCCATATACATATCCAATGCCCATTTAAATGCCGATAAAGAGGGAGAGTCCACTACTGCTACTGGCAGGGCATTCCATGAACTCACGACTCGCTGAGTAAAGAATCTACCCCTAACATCTGTCCTATATCTATCGCCCCTTAATTTAAAGCTATGCCCCCTCGTAATAGCTGACTCCATACATGGAAAAAGGTTCTCATGGTCTCTGCTTCTACCAGTTCCTTAGGCAGCATGTTCCAGGCATGTACCTGCCCCTCTCCTCTCCTTTAAAGTTTCACCCTTTCACCTTAAAACTATACCTCCTAATATTTGACAGTTCCACCCTGGGAAAAAGATTCTGACTATCTACCCTATCCAGGCCTCTCATGATTTTATATATTTCTATCAGGTTATCTCTCAGCCTACAACATTCTCGTGAAAACAATCTAAGTTTGACCAACTTTTCCTTTATACTTCCTGGTAGGCTGATCTTGCACCCTCTCCAAAGCCTCCCCATCCTTCCTACTTCAATCGTGGCCTGACTAAAGTTCTACGCAGCTGCAACATGACTCGCCAATTTTTATACTCCCTTCACTGACCATTGAAGGAAAGCATGCCTTCCTTACCACTTTATCCACTTGTGTTGTCACTTTCTGGGAGCTATGGACTTGCACCTCAAGATCCCTTTTGTATATCAGTGTTCTTAAGAGTCCTGTTGTTAACTCTATACTTTCCACTCGCAATTGACCTCCTAAGATGCATCACCTCACACTCGTTCAAATTAAGCTCTACCTGCCATTTCTTCACCCAAATTTCCATCTGATCTGTATCCTGCTGTATCCTTTGATAACTTTCACTATCCAGTACTCCGATAATTTTCATGAGAGATGTCTTTCCCCAAATAAAAACAAGCATTTCGAAGAATTAACATCTGTTGCCTATGATGGCAGCCTGTTCCAGTGGTCCACAGTTCACTGTGAACAGACCCAACTCTGACAATTCAGCAAAATCTAGCATACTTCAACTTAAAATTGTGAATTGTCCTCTCTTGGTCTATTTAATTGGAACAAGCTGTCAAATTGAACATAATTTATTCCTATCATCATTTATACACTTCAGTTCAGTTGTTCCATGAGCCTTTGTTTGTTTAGGGTGCAGAGTCTCAGCTCTTTGAACCTAAGAATTTTGAACCTTCATAAATGAGGTGTTTTATACTGTTAATAAGTCTCGCTGCCATCCTCTGCATCCTTTTCAAATCTCCGTGTCACCCATTATGAGTGAGACCAAGGCTAAAACCTGTACTGTGGCCTGACCAACATTTTATGCAGGGACAAAATGGTCAAGTTTGTTTTCTGATCAATTGTCCTGTAAATAAACCTCGATGCTCTATTTGCTATTCATTTACAATTTGACCTTTGCAGCTTCAAACCCTGAAGGTCTATTTCCCCGTCTTTTTTAATTGATAAGTTCAAAATATAGTAGAAATAAATGTTTGCCTTTAAGACGTATTAAGAGAAACTGTGTTCTGCACATATTAAGCCTTTTAAAACTGACTAAAAATTACTTTTTAAAAATAAAATCAAACTGGCTGTTTATTTACAAGAAGTTATATTATGTGGGTCAGATATTGCTCTTTCTCAACTACGGTGAAAATCCCTTTTGTATTTTCGCCTGATAGTCAAAGCTTGGTTTTACTGTTGCAAAACTGGCGATTTAAAATAATTTTGTTTTGCGAAGTTGTAATTATAACAGGATTTGCACATTTGTTTAAAGAATTTGCCATGGTTGGGAGATGTACATTGGTGTGGAGAGGTGGAACATTCTTCTGTGTTCCATGCAGGAGTCAAGTTGTGAAACGAGCAGTCTATTCATAGGTTTTCTCTGCATAGATGCTGCCTAACCTGTTGAATACTTCCATTATTTTCTGTTTTTAGTTTATTTGAAATTTATGTTTTTGATCAATAAAGTGATATACAACACCAGGTTTAAAAATAGCCATTTCCATAATTGCTTCCTTAACACTGTCTTAAATGTATTTTGTGAACTTGCTCTCTGATCTTCATACAGATTAGGCACGTTAATAAGTGTAGTTTGAAGTCTTTCAGGATTATTGCACTTGTAGCAACTGTAGGAATAATAATGATTTCTACTTTGTTTTCTTGCCTTTTTTTCTTCAAATAGATAAAAGCATTCTACGTTTTTTCTACAATCTTGGTGTTAAGGTAGGTGATTTTTCTTGCCTTTTGAATAGCTGATCATGTCAGAGTATGAAAAGATTATTCACAACAGAAAGCTTGTCTGCTGCATTGATTTACATTGTACATGGTCTTTGGTGAGAAATTTAATTACTGATCAATTGATTTTCTTAAAACTACATTCTACTATTAGATATCTTGATGAGCATTTTGACACACTGTAATCTATGCTCTTAAATGAAACTTATTGCTACTGTTGCTGTTTTGATGTCAAGATTTGGCATAGATGAGTTAGACCAAAGGGTCTGTTTCTGTTGTATGACTCATCTAGATTGTCTTGAGTTCATGAATATGGTCTAGTCCACTGATTCAAAGCAGTCCTGGAGAAGCTCTTCTGCTGCCTCTGGCCAGCATTGTTTTACTTTCTGTTTCAGCTTCTGCTTGTAAGCTGAGAGGAGGAACACAGCTTTATGGTCTGATTACCGGGATGAATAGAGAGCAAACTTTCCCCTTGGTCAGTCACGAGAGGGCATAGTTTTAAGATAAAGGGGCGGGAGATTGAGGCAATTTAGGAAAAATCTTTTTCACTCAGCAAGTGGTGGGAATCTGTAATGTGCTGCCTGGGAAGGCAGTCGAAGTTGGAAACCTTATAATCTTTTTTAAAAAAAAAACTTGAGTACTTCAGAAATTGTAACCTTCAAGGATATGGGACAAGTGCAGGAAATTGGGGTTAATGCTCTTATAGTGGTGATAATGTTGGTGTAGAGTCAATGGGCTGAAGGGACTTAGCTATGCTGTATGAATCTATAACCTAATTGAATGGCAGATCGGACCTAAGGGGCTGGGTGGTCTACTTCACTTCCTGTTTTGTATAATGCTTCAATGTTTGGGGCATTTCCCATTATGGTTAGGAATTTCCTCATCTGGCAAATGCTATTTTGTGCCAAGGAGGTAGTGTGCAATCTTTGAGTGGAACAGCAGCAGCATCAGGCAAGGGGTGGAACTGGGATGTGTGTGAACAGGCATAAAGTGACTGACGTGATGGAGCTCTGCATGTTAACAGGAGAAAGTGAGGACTGCAGATGCTGCAGATCAGAGTCGAGAGTGTGGTGCTGGAAAAACACAGCAGGTCAGGCATCATCTGAGGAGCAGGAGAATCGACGTTTTGGGCACACGCCCAGCTTACTGATGAAGGGCTTTCGTCTGCACATTAATAGTCTGGGAATTGCTGTATTTGAAGCCAGTGATTTATTACTTTGCATATAAATGATTTGAGCATTTTTATTATTGAAGTTCAATTTCTTTTTCCTTTTAGGCTTACAGTTTACCATTGTGGCCACCGTATTCATATCTATATCCACTGAACCAAGCTTATTTGAAAAGTTGTGGAATCTATCCAAGGAGCCCTGCACCAATATTTCACCCAAATCCTTGGTTCCATGCGACTGCTGGAGTAATGCAGAATGAGAATGTTATGAGTCCACCTCATCTATCCAGCCCTGCAGAGACCAATGCTCCTGATCATTCAGTACAGAGAGATATCAGTGATATTCACAGCCATTCACCATTGCCACAAGCTGCTACATTACTTTTGCCGCACAAAAGCAAACCAGTGCTAGACACACCAATTCCCGAGCAGTCACCTCAAAACCTTAATCCCTCGTTTCCACGGTACTTTCCTAATTTGATAGCAGATGGAACCCAACATTCTGGCTGGAGGCCACCTGTACCACAGGCATTATTTAGCCAGCAAGCACAAATGCACGCTTTCAGTTTTCATCCAATGTATATGGCTCTGCCAAGTCATGTATTTCCATTGCAGGTAAATAATGATCAGAAGGTTGGCGCACCAGATCTAGGTGAACCAGTGTCAGACAACACACAGAGACGTGAAATGGAAGAGATGGGGAGACAGCCAAAATTATTGACCAGTGCTGAAGACGACAGGCTGACTAGGAGTCAGCCTGTCATTTTTGAAGGTTCTCGATTATTGGTAAAAGCTGGTGGTGGGATTGGTGATGCATATCCCTTGGTTGAGGAACAATCAGTCTCTAGCCCTGGTGAAGGACGTGCAAAGCAACACTCAGCCCTTAAAAGGGATAAAGAATCAGTATTGATAGAAAAGCTAAATCCAGCACCAGACAGTGGGTTTTCTGGTGTGGATACACAATCTTTTGAGGCTCACAAAGTTGCAGGAGCCGATGCAAATGAATTAGAAGTTGCTAGTCAACATCCTGAGGCGAAATCCAGAAGCGACTTAACTTTGCAGTGCATTAGTGAATCAAATGTTGATCCTGTCGCACATGATGCAGAAGTCACCCTCTTGGATCACACCTCCGAGAATAATTACAAAATGCCTGCCATGTTAAATAATAACAAACCGGTGCAGTTTTACAGTCAGACTCTGGGAAAAGAAAGACATTATGTAAAGGAAGATAGTTCTTCAGAAAGGACCGTGTACAGACGTTCTCCATATGTTCGCAAGAAGGGCGAAAAAGAAATGAGCAGGAAAAAATGGCAAGGGAAATCGTGGGCATCAAAAACGACATGTTGCCTACCCGATAGCCATGTTAACAATAGGGACGCAGCAGATAGCATTAAAAATGAGAGCAAGTCACCAACTAAAGCTGGCAGTGTTCAGGGTGTAAACAGTGTTGCACAGAATTCTGAAATACACATAGATCTTGGTACTGACAGGCATGAAAGCAAAAATGAAAATAAACAAGAAAAAGTGAAAAACCAAAAGTTTTCTATGCGCCAAAATAGACTGGATGAAGAAACTGGTCTTGGCATCAGGAGAAATCATGATGTAAAGGAATTTCAGAATCGGATGGATGTGGAAAATGTCAGTGGAATGTCATTTGAAGGAAAGCATAGTAGTTTTAAAAAACAGAGATATAGAGCAGGGGGGAAGCCTAATCCTGCTGTTAGAAAATACTAACTGAGTAAATTTTGGAAAGCATTGACACAGAAACAGAACCATCACATTTAAACTGATCTTACAGCTATTTTTGCAAGAATTTAAACACTTTTGTTTTACAGCAGTTACAGATTTAGAATTGTTAGAATATTAAAAACCAGTAGGGAGGCCATTTGGCTGATTGTGCCTCTTCTGTTTAAAATAGCAATCCAGTTTAGTCACGTACCTGAGCCTTTTGCTTGTAACCTTGCAAATAATAAGTCGTCTTAATGTATATGCTCAAATGCATTTTTGAAAGCTCCCATGGAATACTTCTACCATGTGTCAGATGATGTGGTTCCAGATCGTAATTACCCTTTACACGGGAGGGTGGGGGACCTTGCTGGTGCTTTGTCAGTTATTTTAAATGTTACCAAAAAAGAGAAAATGCTGGAAAATCTCAGCAAGTCTGACAACATCTGTAAGGAGAGAAAAGAGCTGACGTTTCGAGTCTGACCCCTTGTCATTTTAAATGTTACCACTGGTGACTGAACCACTCTCCAGAGGGATCAGTTTGACACTTTTTTTCCTCCTCTATCAACCCCCTCCTCTCATAATTTTGGAAATCTGTGTTAGGTCTCCCCATATTGGAAGCAGATTAATAGTGGGCTCCCTCAAGAATTGATTGTTGATGCCACCAGTTATTCGCTATTTATTAATTACTTAGATTCCTTGAGAGGGTCAAAGATACAAATTTACCAACGACAGGGATTGTAGATACATTAATTACATAAGTGAATTAAATGTGGCCAGTGGATTACATCCCATTTCAGTGTAAGATCATCTATTGTAGTCAATAAAGTAGATCAGAATAATATTTAAATGGTATAAAGTTAGGTCCAAAGTTATTTAGGGAGTCTGTGTACATGGATCACTATGTAAGGGATAAAACAAATCAAAGTGACTAATGGAATGTTACAGTACGAGAATATGAAGGGGATAAATTTTACAATAGCTGCACAAACACCTACTTACACATTAGGAGAGTGTGGATAGGAGTTTGGAGCAGTGGTAGGCAATACGGTACCAAATCTCCTCTCTCATTTGATCCACAAGGCCTTAACTAATCAGATTATGGCCTCAACTCTACTTTCCAATTCAAGCCCTTTGATCCCTTTATCAGTCAATAATCTATCTGGCTCAGCCTTAAAGTTATTCAATGCTATGTCTCTCTGAGGAGAACTCCACACACTTTACCTTCTGAGAAACAAAATCTGTTGATCTCCATCTTATGTGCAAGGGGTCTTGGTTTTGAACTGTGCTCCCTAATTTTAGTCTCTCCCATGTGGAGTAACATCCTTTCAGAACCTACCTTGTCAAATCCCCTCATGAACTTGCGTTTCAATAAGATCACACATTCATTTGAACTTTAATTTCTTTGTATTGCTGGAAATCAGAGAGTGAACCTTCTCTGCACTACTTATAATGCGTGAGTTCTTTAAATAGGGATAGCAAAACGAAGCTCTAGATGTGGTCTTAATGCCCAATATGATTGGAGCAAACTTCCCCACTTAAACATTCCTTCCCACTTGCAATAAACTACAAAATTCCATTTGTCTTCCTAGTCATTTGCTATACTTCCTTACTAACTTTGTAAACCATGTACCAGGGCACTCAAATCCCTCTATACTGTATTGCTGCTATCTCTCTCCATTTAAATGATGTACTGTTTTTCTTCTTGCCAAAACGGGCAAGTTCACATTTTCCCACATTATACTCCATCTCCTAAATTTTCTGCACACTCATTAGTCTTTCAGTATCCCCATCCCTCTCCTTGCCTTTTTCTCCTTGCCTTTTTTCCTGGCATGTTATTTTTGTCTTTTACACTGAAGACAGATGCAAATAGTTGTCGTTTCCTTACTTCCCATGATTTACAGTCTGGACAACCAACTCACTTGGTTACTCTTTTCCTTTTTTAGAACAATACCTGTAGCAACTCTCAGTATCAGTTTGTATATTTCTGTCTAGCTTTGTTCTTATGTGTCTCCATTATTTATGTTTGCTGATTTTTTTTTTCTCATTCATCTAATCTTGTGACCTGTCAGCAAACGTTGTGAAATTTACACTTTCTTTGTGTAGTACTTTATTTTTAACTGTAGTCACAAATGCTGACTATCTTCTCCTTGTTTTCTCAAGGAAAGCATCTTTGCTCAGTGCTGTGAGATATCTCCTTAAATATCTTCCACTTAATACCAAATTCACTTTAACCAGCAGTGTCCTCATACTCTTAGAATTAAGTTTAAAACACTAATCTTAGTTAGTTTCCTCTCCCTCAAATTGAATGATGTTATGATCGCTGCTCCCTGTGGACCCCTTTTATTAGGGAATCATTAAGTAATCGTGCCTCATTGCACTTTACTTTGACTGCTGTCTGGTTCTGAATGTGCTGCTCTAAGATACCAATCCCAAAATTTCTCTGTGACCTCATCTTACAGGCTATGTTTGCCAATGACACACATTCAATCTGTATCCAAATTAAAATCATCCATGATTATCCCTGCATCTTTCTCACAAACAACATTCCCTGTAAGCTACATTGCCATGCAGTTGTTCCTGTGGTCTACATGTCGATCAATGTACAGACACAGTTTTAAGCACTGACTTCTGGATTTTGGAGTTATCATGCAAGAACATAAGAGGTCTGAGCAGGAAAAGAAATGAGGATTTGGGGCTCGTTAATGTTTCCTGTACACCCCATGTTAAATGACTTAGTGTTGTTATTTTATATCCTCATTTCAACAGAATCTACATCTTAATCTTTAGAACTAAGGCCATCATTCACTAATATACTAATGTTGTCATCTTTAATTAACTACGCTGTACTTTTTTTGACCCTCCTATCCTCTGAAATGTCTTGGAGCCTTGAATTTTCAGATCTTGGGCGATGTCATATTGCTGAAAATGTGTTGCTGGAAAAGCGCAGCAGGTCAGGCAGCATCCAAGGAACAGGAGAATCGACGTTTCGGCCATAAGCCCTTCTTCAGGAACACGTTTTCAGCTCTGATCTCCAGCATCTGCAGTCCTCACTTTCTCCTCGATGTCATATTGCAGTCAGTTCTCAGCAATATGACATATTTCAATTTGAATTGACCATTGGTTTTCTCCTTGTCTTACCTCTATTATATTTTGTACAATTCTTCTGTTTCTTTTTGTGCAGTCTTTGTGCTGCCCAGTTTTCAATTGCATTCTGTATCTGACATTTGTCCTAAATCTCTGTCCAGTTTTGTTTTATTTTTGCCATCTAGATGGGCCCATCTTTTCCCCCTCACTGGCTGCAGTAATCTGTTTCTATCTTGAAAGCCTTCTGTTTTAATGCTCTTTTTCTAGCTTTTGTTTGTTACCTGCCCAATATGTAAATTTTAGTAACTGATATTAATACTGTTAGAGAATTCTCAAGAAGGCACAATACGTGAGGCACAAAACTCAACAGGCTGGCTTTGGAGTACAGATGCACTTTTATCTGAAATCAAAAGACCTACCATAATAATAGGCTTCTTTCTTTCTTTTCCCAATAATGACTCCAACAGTTCTATTGTGAGGAAAGAAACTGATACATGTGATAAACTATGAGGTTGTCATTTTTGTTTGTTTGTCTAGTATTTATTTCTTAAATTTTGAAGAGCAACGTCTTTTTTAAAACTTTAGATCAAAGAAATGTGCAAAAGGTGAAAGAACAAGACAAAAAAAATCCCTGACCACCTTAAGAGGAATCCTTACCTCTATTAAATTGTGTCAAGTGTTTGATGTTGAAAAATAAAGTGGAATATTGTTTAGAACCTGTGTACTGAATAGCTGAACTTAATTGTTTGAAACAATGCAAATACTTTTAAGAGATGTTGCAGAAACTCAGCAGGTCTGGCAGCATCTGTGTAGAGAGAAGCTGAGTTAACATTATTTGTTGTTAAATTTTGAAGTAATCCTATTGGATTCAAAGCATGTTACTCTCCATAGATGCTGCTGGACTTGCTGTGTTTCTCCACATTTTGTCTGTTTCAGATTCCCAGCATCTACAGTATTTTGATTTAATTCACATTGTTTGGCTTTTTATGGTTACTGTACTTTGCATGTTACTTAGTTCCAGATAATTTCAAAATTCTGGTCCTGATATGCTAATTTTATATTGTACATATATTTGGATAGGCAGAAACGCAATAGCCTGTTTGATTTCCATTAAACTGTCGATATAAACAGTGAGAGGGGTAATGGTGAGAGAGATTTGGGGTTTAATTGTGACCACTGATCAGTTAAAATCTGGACTTAAGTTTATTATTGGTAATAGCTTTTAAATTTGTCCAGACAAAACACAAATGTCATATGATTAACAAACTAACAGGTTTTTAGCACAATAACAAAATTCTCCTTTCAAGTGAATACAGAGTACCTAACATGTGAAAGAAGAAATTATAGGACATTGTCATTTAAAGGAGATTTGCACTATATATTGTGGTTCGTGAATTTTATATTGCTCATACTTTTGAATCCAAGGTCTTATTTTGAATACTCTCATCTCCTATTGCAACTGTCCTGATTTATCACTTTAAAAACATTCACTTATGTTTCCTTTGCAACAATCAGTGGAGATTTGTGGTAACAGTTGTAAAACAACTGTAAGATTCTCAAGTGTTAACTTTTGCTTAGTATCTACCACTTTTGTCAAGTCCTACTATGTGCCTTTGCATTGGGCTGCCTAGACCTACCTCAGATAACTTGGTACTGTTTAGTTTATACCTTTTCTCTGCTTTAATATTTACATTGAATGTTGTATATTTCTGATTAATGCCCACAAGATTTGTTGACATATTTATTTTAAAATCACTGGCATAATCTAACAGCCCATGGGAGTGCTTCTATGCTGCAGTATTTCAATCAGATTTGAACATCTACTCCCCTTTTGTAGCAGTTACTTCATTACTTTGGTTATATTTTGTGTATAAAGCTTAAACAAATGAGGAAAGAATGAAAATATCTAATTTTTAAAAATATAGTCTAATTATTTGAATGAAGTTCAATCTCTCGGAACTCCTGGCTTACCTTAGTCTTTGCTTCTTTTGGTATGTTGTCACAAGGAACTTTGATGCTGGTGTCTTGCAAATGGTATTGATCTCTGCTCAGAGATCTAAAGGCTTTAGGAATAGATTGTGTACACAGTAGTGTAATGGGTGAAAAAGAATCAACTGATCAAAGCAGCCGGACAATGATTCAAAATGGTAGGTCCAACACTGAACTTGGAAGACAGTACTATGGTATTTAATTGTATACTTGATCATTTAGTATACAGCACATGGAGCACCCACTATGATTTCTTGTAAAACACTTGTTGACTCTCGAGCTTTTGCAATAAAATATTTTGTATGGTATTAAGTGGTCAGTGCGGTGAATATTCCATCACAGCTCTGACTTGAATGTTATAGTTGATAATGGGGAAAAGTTTGAGTTCAAAAGAGTTGAGTGATTTATCACTGATTTTTCTGTGCTGTTCTTGTAACCACTGGATCCATGTCACTGGTACCAGTAAAGGCCTGGGCAAGAAAGTCGCACTTTATCAGCTAAAACATTAACTTGCAAATATATATTTGGCAAATAGTAAAAATTAATTCGAAATATTGTAAATTTGTCCGTATGTTGTCCAGAGATGGGCCTTTATTTGGTTTCTTTTGACAAATTTTTAAAAGTTTGACTGCAGCTTTTCACTATCCTGTGTACCCTGTAAACTTTTCTCAGATATTGTGCAATATAACCAAAGACATTTATGGCATAAAGAGGCCATTTTGATTAATTGTAACTGTTCCAACTATACTATGCTCTTTCATAGCCATGCATTATCTTCTGGTAGAGATTGCAATGCCTTTGAAACTGAAAGCTATTACATTCCTGAAGTGACTGTCTCCACTGACCTATTCTAAATATTGACTTTACATTCTATTTTACAAAAAGTTTCCTTTTGTGTACAGAAATGAAAACAAACCCTTTACTATTAACTACTTGTAATTCAAGTAGAAAAGAAGTCAGGTCAGACAGCATCTGTAGAATGATTAAATAAAATATTCATGATTGAACAACCAAAAAGTTATTTTTACTCCTCCCTTTTCATTAGCATAAACTGTCTATCATCAGAATTACCAACTTGAAATATCAACTTTCTACAGATTCTGTCTCGCTTGTTGTTTGGTAGTATCCACAGTATTTTGTAATTAAGTTGCATCTTTAAAACACCCCAAGACACGTCAGTGTAATTTGTCATGTGACTGGGATATTAGAGCAGGCAACCAGGTATTTGATCAGTGATAAATCCTGCAGATCATCTTTGAAGAGGGAAGAAATTCCAGAACTTGAGGCATTGCAGTTGAAGGGACAACTTTCAGTGGTTGAATGATAAATCAGTGATCAAGCAGATAGAATGCAGGCACACATATTGTTGGACAGGAGATTAGAAATAGGTACAATTTCAAATCAAGGGATTTAAAAATAAAGATGAGAATTTCAAAACAAATGTATTGCTTAACTGGATGTCAGTATAACCTGACACATTCAAATGTATCAGTGTAACCAGTTTACAATAAGTGATGTAACCTTTTTATTGAAAAATGATTTGAAGTTAAATTGCTAATTGTGTTACATATCTTGACAGGGATTATACATTGCACTGGCACTTGTCACCATCAGGAAACCATTCACAATGGAGACGTTTTAATTATGGTTATGCAATAAGACTATTACTGGAATGTCCAAATCAGGTGTTAAATCATTTCTCACGTTTTAATGGGAGGATTGTGTCTACATTTTTTCCCTGTTATCAACAAAAACACTGTTGGTTGCTCATAATAGCCAAGTTACTTAAGACCTATATTCATTTATATTGGATTGTTTATTTACTTCTGAGAATGTGTTAATTGCAATGTGCTGATTTTAGTAATGTTTTACTGTGTAATGCATTAAGGGATGCAATATAATCTGAACTAGACTGGACTGTTTTATTTGGTTGTAAACTTTAACTGTTTTGTATCTTTTCTATTTTTCAGTGTGTAGTTCACATTGGTTGTGGAAATATGCTTCATTATTTTGTATTTTATCTTAAGTACTTGTGAACAAAACATTAAAAACTGGTGCCTTGCATAGTAAATTTTAAGTGTGTCTCCTAGATTATGATACTCATTGCTCTTTAAGATAGTAAACAAGGGCAAGGAAGAGGTAAAAAGGATTTGATAGGAACACAAATCAGGTGGACAGGAATTTACCCATTAATTGACTATCACTTTGGAAATGCTTGTTAATGTTTTAACACCCTTCACTATTGACATACTTTCTACCTTCACAAGTCAACTGTCTATCTAGGAATAGGGTTTTTACTATTCTTTTCCCCCCTCCCAAGACCTCCCATGAGTTTGCTGTGGCTGTAGGGTCCACTGGTGGCTGGAAAGGAGTCCTGAATCTCATGGTTGTGATGGCACCAGCCTTTTAAACTGCTCAAAGATAACATATGTAAAGGAAGAGTGGTTACTGCCAGGAATACAGGCATTCATATTTGCATGTTACACACCATCTACATACTGAACAAGTAAATCCTATGGTTCCTTTACCTGTCCCTATTTATAGGTAGGGCCTCTTTCATTTTTATGCAATCTGTGGCATTCTACACCCTGAATGTAATATTGATTAAACAATCAATCACTGGTAAGAATTTAAACCAGTAACAATCGAGTGCAACAGTGACTTGGATGGTGGCTTTGCCCCACAAACAGGTGGTGGCACAGCTTAATGACCAATATGCTGAAGTGCAAATTGTACACATCTGGAATAGACGTAAATGCATTGCTTAAATTCTTCTCCCAAAACAGGTTTAAGAACTTCCTTTCCTCCTCCCTGTCTGGATTGTAGTTTGGGTCTATATCAGTTACAGTGCAAGGTTGTCTGCAAGTATAGAATATTACTCATGTAGACCTTCCGTCTACAACTGACCTACAGCAATAACTGCAGTAAGTAACAAACTTCAAGAACCCAACACAGTATCCTTCACCTTGGCAGCAGACAGGAATTACTGAATCCCCATACTATCAAAACACCTCCCTCCTACCTTTGGATAGATTTCAAATACTCAGGTAGCTTAAGAGGGTTTCCTTAAACAAAATCAAATCCAAAAAGACAGCAAAAAGAAAACCTTCCTCTTTAATTATTCTCCACGTGTACTTTTTCCATTGTATAATGATGCTTTTCATCTTTTGCACTTTACAGCCCCGCAAAAAAAAACAAAACAGAGGATACCAGCCTTTATTTGATATGATTTAATATAGTCAGTAGGACACAGTTTGCAAATAAAAGATTACTCATCAAAATGCAATTATTGTCAAAAGAAACAGATGTAAAAATAAAACAGAATTGATGTTTCCACTTTTGGTTTTGTTAAATATACCATAACCTCTCTGGTCACCTTTTACAGAACATGGTTGGTTTTGACCAATTCAATGAGTTTCTACTTTGTCTGAAACTGGCATTTTTTCATCACAGCCATGAATAAATAAATGTAGATGTGATAAAACCACAATTTTTCCAGAGCATACACCAATTATCTAGAAATATAAAGTGGGGGGACATGAACATTTTCAAAATTAAGAACTGCTCTGTAGTTGTTGACTGAACAGTAAAAGATGTCTGTCAGTTTTCATTCTGAATGTTTCTTATAATGACAATGTGGATCCACCAGTTTGGCTCCGAAAAAATGAAAGTTTAATCATCCAAGAAAAAGTAGTTTCCACTCTTCTTCTGCTCCACATCCTATTAAAAAGATAAGGGGAGAAGTCATAGGTAAAACAGCTTTGAAATATCTGTTTTCTCAAGCTATTAAACTCAAAAGGAGACTTAAGTGCTGCTGAAGCTATTTTAAGAGCAGCCCATTAGTTGATTATCTTTTACTGTTACACTTGCCAATGTGGAAGGAAGAGCTTAGTGAATGCACATTACCCCAAACAAGTCTATAAATATGTGGAACTTCAGGTATGATCCTATTTTCAACATTTAGTGGTGCAGTGTGTTATATGCTATAATACTAGTGCTAATTTAAACTCTTAAGAATGATATTTTCATACATCATGGTCAGGAAAATCTCCTTGTTTATTTCTAATTATTAGCTTTTTCACTTCAGGTATCTTCTGCAAATTTTAAATAAATACATTCCAAAAAGCTTTAAAGCCAATTCTTATTTAAGTGGTACAAGGGAGCTTGAATAAACAAATTGTATTTATCAATACTAAGTCATGTGAGATGTTCTTTGTATTTTATATTTGAGTACATATTAGTGATGAATAAAACCAATGTGCATAGAAGCTCTTGCTTACCTTAATAGAATTCATCTTATTAATCCTTGGTCTATAATTGTTTGGGTCTCTTCGGAATGTGATTTCCAGCTGAGACAAGAATTTATTCATTCCAGCAAGCAGTGTCTGTGGACTTGTTTAAAGCAAACAGTACAGTAAATTACAGGTGTATTCTAATAGAAGCCTTGTGCATTGCTTGACAAATATGAATAATTTTCATTAGGCTTAATTTGAGACCAAGAGTGAGAGCAACTTTCTAAATGCATCAACATACAAAATGAAAATACACAATTGATGTTTCTGCCTCAAGATCACTTACATACTATTTCACCCCTTTGTTACATCTTTGTAAAGTCTACAACACTTCTGAGCCTACTTTCACTCAATTGCACTTGCCCATCTCTCAAAGCATACTTAACCTGTACAAAACAGAGGAGAAACAACAACTATTGCCTGTGGTACTTTAAGATTGCATTAATTAACTGTGTTATAGCTATAGCACAGAGATGAAAACTAATAAATTGCTATATCTATTTTCTAAGGTTAACCTTAGAAAAAGAACAAAGTAGGGACAACTGAAGGTCATTTCAGACCATGTAGGATTCATAGCCAAAATGTTAAAAATGTCAACTTTATCCAGCAATAACATTCAACAGGATTAGGCAAAATATCCAGTGTTCAAGAGAAAGAATTCCAGAGAGACTCATATCACATGGACTATCTTATTTTACTTGGGCAAACACATTGTTGTAGAAATATTAACTTTCTGGATGTAAGTTCGATTGCTGAGTAGGAAGGTTCATTTTCAGACATTTTGTCACCATACTAGGTAATATCATCAGTGAAGCGCTAGTGTAAGTGACCTGCTTTCTATTTGTGTTTAGGTGGTACAATGACAGAGTCTTTCCCTCGGAGCTAGGAGGTCTGAGTTCACATCTCCCCTGCTCTAGAGGTACATAATAACATCTCTGAACAGGCGGATTATAAAATATCTACCCTGAGGAACTCCTTCCCAATTAGACTCACTCCGCGGCTTACATGTCAGGTATCCTATGCACTGTTGTGAAAGAACCAATCCTGTGAAATGGCCGGATTTTGGCTTAATTTCATCTAAATGGCTGCAAGTTTCCATTAGTGGTTCTACATCTCACTAGCAACTTGTCTCTAGGAAATATGGGAGGATGCTGCTGGGTTACTGGCCCCCAGACCATTTTTCCTACTTCTGCAGCCTGCCACCAATCCTGTACCTAAATGCCTACTACAATTCTAATCATGGAACCCCTATTGATGTTGTTAGGAGTATGAACAGAAACATGAATTGGCTAATTTATGCTTCAAGTCTATTCCATGTTGCAAGATCATGGCTGAACTTTGACCTAACTGCACATGCCTAACTTTATCCTTTATTGCTGAACCTTAACAAAATTCTCAGATCTAGAGTCATAGAGATGCACAGCATGGAAACAGACCCGTCCATGCCAACTAGATATCCCAACTCAATCTTGTCCCACCTGCCAGCACCCAGCCCATAACCCTCCAAACCCTTCCTATTAAAAGGCATTTGGATGGGTATGAAATGTTTCAATTGTAACAGCCTCCACCACTTCCTCTGGCAGCTCATTCCAGAATTGCAAAGGTGGCTATTTGGTCAGTTACCTGTGCTGGATCTTGGAAAGAGCTAAATATTAGTTCTACTCCTTGCTCCTTCCTGATCGCTCAGCAAATGTCTACTTTGACTGTCCAGCATCTGCAGTCCAGAGTCAGAAGTGTGCTGAAAAAGCAAGCAGGTCAGACAGCATCCATGGAGCACGTGAGTCAATGTTTTGGGCGTAATGTTTCTGCCTAAAACAGATTCTCGTGCTCCTCAGATGCAGCCTGACCGTGCTTTTCCAGTGTCACATGGATGCAGATATTGACTCAAATTCCCATTTTAAAGTGATACTGAATCTGCCACCATGCACTCTTCTAGGTAGCAAATTCCATATAGTGTCAAGTAAAGCTTTAACACCTGGAGATTTAAATAGATTCTGTATAACCTTAAATGTGGTTTTTAATGACCACTCATTTTTCCTATTAACAAACTTGTGACAATCAATCAGTTTATTCATTGCACCGAAGTCGACTCTACTTGCATCTACCACCTCTATAGCCTTCTTGTCTTTCTCCCATTCAAAACAGCATGAGTAACTTCTTCACATCAATGTTACCACTAGGAAAATGATCATTCATCAACAGGCTGCTAATTACACCTTTTGCAGAAGTAAATCTAATGCTGCCTGCTGGCACATTTGCAAAAATGTCTTACGAGCACAGTCAAAGCATTTGCCATTTACCTGAAAGATTACTTATCCAAGATAACCACTTTGCTTTTTCTAGATAATGATTCTTTGTCTTTGTATTCAACTGTTTCATAGGTGCTATCAGAGAGTTGATCATATCTTCCAATACTTTAAATCCCTTTTTATTTCTCTCAACTCTATCCAAAGCATAGTCATTGCCTGCTTATTTCATTCTATCTTCTTTTGCTACTGAAGTAATTGTGTTCTTATATCATGTAGATAGAATGACAAGTGGATGCAGTTGTTGGGCCAAAATAACATTCTACCTTTCACTCATGAGTGCCAGCAGGATTCCAGATATGAAGGCCATATGTCCCAAAGACTGGTGGATCATTGTATATGCCTTCAGCTATTTACAAGGTACTGAATGGACCCAGGTACTGTTAGGACAACACTACTATTATAGGACAAGCCAAACAGAGAACAGCCAGGGAATTCCTAGAGGCATGGCACTCATCCACAGATTCAAATCAATAAGCACATTGACCTGGACCCAATATACCAACCACTGCAGCGGACAGCTGGAACTGACAACCGGAAGCGGCAGGTTCAAACCGCTACAAATGCCGGAGGAAAGATCACAGAAACGCTTCACAGGAGGCTCCCAAGCACTGAGGATGTCACCTAGACAGGGGACGAAACGTCTGCACCACAAATTCCCAGCTCAGCAAACAGAACCACAACAACGAGCACCCGAGCTACAAATCTTCTCACAGACTTTGCGCCAGACAGACAATTTACTATCAATCACCACTAACTTCGGTATTCTCCATGACAATGGACCACTCTTCCCCTCTTGCAGTATAAATGCTGGTTCTCCTCGTTACTGGTATTCTTGTGAATTGTCCTGATGACGGCAAGACACAGCTTCAAAGTTTTCTTCAGTGATACTTAAGATCTATGCTACTGAATGACAAGTTGCTGATCGTCCTTCAACTATCACAAAGATAGTAAGTATATATTATCTGTTAAATTCTGCTGTCAAATCTGATCCTTTCTCGATTCTCTACATTCTGTACCTTACAGATCGTGTTAAGAGGTGCAGAATGCAAAAACTATTGACAAAAAGTATGTTCAAGGTTTGGTACAAACTCAGATTCTCGTTTGTCCACCTAATCTGTCGAGTGTGTATCTCCCAACACATACTTCAGTTCAGTAATGAAGCCAGAAAGATTCAAGAGAGGGATAGCTAGTGGAGAAATGTTCTCACAGGACAGTCCCTCAATTTCACATACTGCAGTCCAGCATTCCAGCTGCTCTAATAAATCTTAGTGTATGTTATTTACAACTACTGTAAAGTCAGTTACAAAGTTCTTTTTCATACTAAAAACTTACAGTAAGCAATAATCACCGAAAAAATTTAGATACTTAGTGTCTCAAGTTTACACAAACCACTTGTGAAATATATCTGAATTAACCAAAAATGGATATACCCTCCAAAAACAAAAACTTACGGATTAGCTATTGTACTCCGAGATGGTATTCCATCAAATACAATCACACGGTCAGCCAAATAGGTAGCCATTATAAAGTCATGTTCCACAACAAAGGCAGTCTTCTTTGCATGGAGAATGAAGCTAGAAGTTAAAAAAACAGTTATCACTGACAATTCTGTAACTTAGAAATGATTTCAAAATAATAAATCCATTTCATTATAGCCAAATAAAACATCAAGTATGTTAGATTTAACAAATGCTAAAAATAAGTTGATTTTGTCATTAGTAAAGTGCGATAGTTAACAGGACGATATAACACAATTTCATAGGTTTACGAAATATATAAACACATTTACAACTAGCGTCAATTTTATAAGAACATCAGTTGGATTTTAGCAAGTGCACTTTTGGAAAGTGAGTTGTAGAATCACACAATAGTACATAGAGGCTTTTTGATGTGGGTTATGCAGGCTTACACAGTGCCATTTATAATACAGCAAGATCACACTACAGCAAATTAATGCAAGAATCACAAAAAGCTTGTATTGCTCTTTGATACAGCTATCCAATTAATACCATTCCATTACATTTTTGTCACAGTCGTGTAAATAGTTTCCCTTTAAACATTTATCCATTGCCCTTTTGGAAGTTATTCAGTCTGCCTCCCTCATATGTCTCAGAGGTTTTGATTTCTCATTGTCTGCATAATAAGTTTCAATCTTTCTTTTGCTGATATATGTTCACAGAACCATTTTGATCAGGACACTAGGAGAACTTCCAAATCTTTTGCCAATAGCAGCAGATAGGCAAGACCTTGGTTTAATGCCTCACCACAATGTCAGGACTAAGTAGTGTCAACCTAAAATGTACACTGAACTCTGACAGGCTGTAAAGTATAAATCAATTGTGTCCAGCTGACCTTAAAGTGATGAGTAAATAACTACTTTGGATTCACCCAAAGTACTTACCGTTTAATTACCCTTCCAGCCATTAAACGCTGTTCAGAATCCAGGTATGCTGATGGTTCATCAATCAGGTAGACATCTGCTGGTTTACCGAGACACAGAGCCAGTGCCACACGTTGCAATTCACCTCCAGATAGATTCTGGACCTGTTGAGATAAACATTTGACAATGACACTGAAAACAATACTGAAGGAAAATAAATTAACTGAGTGTAACAAAATGGATTCACAAATAAGCCTCTCCAGAGACAGCTCAAAGCATTAGATCCAAACTTGCAAGTTTCCATGCACAGCTTTAACAGTTTAGCAACATTAATAACTTTGTGTGTGCTGCTGAAATCCCTCAATAAGAGCAGAGGGGCTTGTTCCACATCATGGTAAACCAGATTGGAGTTCAAAACACTATCCTCACTAGCATTCTAACATTTGAGCTTTTACTTAAAATATACAACACAGAAACAGACCCTTCGGTCCAACTCATTCATGATGACCAGACATCCCAACCCAATCTAGACCCATCTGCCAGCACCTGGCTCATATCCCTCCAAACCCTTCCTATTCATATACCCATCCAAATGCGTTTTAAATGTTGCAATTGTACCAGCCTCCACCACTTCCTCTGGCAGCTCATTCCATACACGTACCACCCTCTGTGTGAAAAAGTTGCCCCTTAGGTCTCTTTTATATCTTTCCCCTCTCACCCTAAACCTATGCCTTCCAGTTTGGACTCCCTAACCTCAGGGAAAAAGGCTTTGTCTATTTACCCTATTCATGCCCCTTCAATTTGTAAACCTCTATATAAGGTTACCCCTCAGCCTCCGCGCTCCAAGAAAAACAGCCCCAGCCTGTTCAGCCTCTCCCCATAGCTCAAATCCTCCAACCCTGGAAACATCCTTGTGAATCTTTTCTGAACCCTTTCAAGTTTCATAACATTCTTCTGATAGGAAGACCAGAATCGCACGCAATATTCCAACAGTGGCCTAACCACTGTCCTGTACAGCCACAACATGACCGCCCAATTCCTGTACTCAATACTCTGACCAATAGTTCAGTAGTCTAGATTAGAGTGGTGCTGGAAAAGCACAGCAGGCCAGGCAGCATCCGAGAAGCAGGAAAAATTGACGTTTCTGGCAAAAGCCCTTCATCAGGAATAGAGGCAGGGTGCCTACAGAGAGTGGAGAGATAAATGAGTGGGGGTGGGGAGAAAGTAACAGAGTACAATGGGTGAATGGGGGTGGGGATGAAGGTGATAGGTCAGAGAGCAGGGTGGAGCGGACAGGTGGAAAGGAAGATAGGCATCTGCCTGCAACTCCACTTTCAAGGAGCTATGAACCTGCACTCCAAGGTCTCTTTGATCAGCAACACTCTATCGGACCTTACCATTAAGTGTATAAGTCCTGCTAAGATTTGGTTTCCTAAAATGCAGGACCTTGCATTTATCTGAATTAGACTCCATCAGCCACTTCTCAGCCCATTAGCCAATCTGATCAAGATCCTGTTGCAATCCGAGGTACCCCACTTTGCTGTCCACTACACCTCCAATTTTGGTGTCATCTGCAAACTTTCAAACTATACCTCTTATGCTTGCATCCAAGTCATTTATATAAAAGCCAAAAGCAGAGGACCCAGCACCAATCCTTGTGGCACTCCGCTGGCTCTACCATTCATCTACTGAGATTTATCTAAAACCATTCCTTCGGCCCTCCTAGTCAGTCAGTTTCACAGCAGCACCTGAACAACTCTAACTCTTGTCCATTTGTTATTATCTGAACTGTAAACCCAAGTGGAGCATAGGCATCATATACAATGTTGAAATTAACACTTTCAAATATTGTAACCACGTAGAATCAGACAGATACCCATTTTTTTCAAATATGCCCAAATTTCAAACCTTCAATGATTTAAAAAAAACTATATTGAAAAGAATAGAAGCAGAAGGCTACATATAGACAAAGATTACTTTAACTTAAATTCCCAAGTCCAGAGAAGCTTATACAGCTGTCTGAATTATTTAAAATGCTTGGTAATGAAATGGACACCACCTTTGGCCTTTCACAAACAAATAAACAAAACAAAACAAAACAAAACAAACCAAACCAAACCAAACCATCTCCAATCTTCTTCTCACTAATCGCTTTCCATCCACATCGCTCCTCAAAGTTCAGGTTCAGCAGTGATGTATCTTTGGTGTGCTTGGTTCCAGTACGTTTTGGCTATTATTTGTCAAATTAATTAGCATCCCTAAATTTTAATTGCTTCATCATTGGTAGCCAGCATCCTCTGCAAACTCTGGAAATCCCCCATAAATCTGTGTCCCCCTTAACACACTTCAAAACTTCATTTTTCAACTAAGCTTTTGGTCATCTTTCCAAATAGCTCAGCTCAGTGCCACATTTTAAAAATGTGCTTCCCAAAGGCATTATTAAAGATGTTTCATGATATCCAAAGTGCTACAGAACTCCAAGTTCCTGTTGGGGGAAAAACAACAATTGGACGGTTTCTGGTTCAATGCACTATTTGACCTCATTCTTAATTTCCAACCAACAACCTCACCAATACAAAGACCACTGACACTTAAAACTCAAGATCCTACTCTTACTGTCATTCTAATATTCCAGTTTGAACTGCTTTACTGATTGATGGCACTGCCATTTATCTACCAAGATTTACCTGAAATCACATGTTAGGGCCTCAGTTTCATGACAGCACAAACAGCTCTTAACACTCGCCCACTCATCCTTATAACTTGGTTTACTGTCCAAGCAGTGCAGAGGCATTGGAAATGTACAAATGAAAGTTTCATCTCTGTAACATGGCCCATTTCGACCTCACACCACTCCACCCATCAGTAAAACCTTCTCAGATGCCTTAACAGTTCATATCTGCATCTTGACTTTAGCAGCATCAGTTGCTAACCATCTTGTTCCAGAAACAGACATTTGTCATGTATCCACTTATACAATACCAAGGCTCAGAGCATAACTTGACCTGGATATTCAGGTCTTCAACATACTGGGCCAAATAATTAGTGAGATGTCACCAGATAGGACTTAAGTTGCTTTATGTTGGAGCAAGGTGAACAGAGAAGTATAAGCAATATTACTGGGATCAGTTAAATTCTACCAATACAATTTGCATTTTATGTAATACCAATAAAGAACTCACCATGATAGTTCTTTGACTTATTTGACTTAAATCATGCACATGGGTTTAAGAATTTTCCAGTATATCTGGAAGCTCAACTTTCCTTGTTACAAACCTGACTTGCCAAGTCCAGTTTCAATGGGTCCCCTGTTGCTGTGCCCCATTTTTTGCCCTTTTTTAAAAAAAAAAGTTACATAGCACGGAAACAGACTTAAAATGTGTTGCTGGAAAAGCGCAGCAGGTCAGGCAGCATCCAAGGAGCAGGAGAATTGACTTTTAAACGTCGATTCTCCTGCTCCTTGGATGCTGCCTGACCTGCTGCACTTCTCCAGCAACACATTTTCAGCTCAGTATTCCAAATGTAGCCTTACCAATGCCTTGTACAGCTGTAACATGGCATCCCAACTACTTGTAAAGCCCAGGATTTGCATGCCTCTTTTTAAAAACTACCGTATGAACCTGCTTTGACACTTCCAATGAAATCTCACACTTTCAGTATTCCCTTCAGGATTGTATCCAGTATTTTTGTACTGCTTTTCTGATTCTTTCTATCAAATGAATCACTTCATATAACATATTTCATCTGCCATATGTAACTTTTCACTCACCAACCCTTCTTGAAGTCTAACACCATCCTCCTCAGTTTAGGAGCGTTCCAAATTGCACCTCAATTGTAAATTCTGACGTTGTGTCCTGCACACCCAAACACTGGTCATTAACAGATTAAGAAAACTAACGGTCCTCATAACAACCCGTGGGAAGCCTACTACACACACACTATCCTTCAAAAATAACATTCACCAATTACTATTTTGTCATTCAGCTAACTTCATATTCATGCTGTCACTTGCCTTTTCGTTTCACGGACTTCAATCTGCAGGCAAAGTTGTTGTTGGGGGTATTTTAATCAATTGCAAGTTCCCGTATACCATATGGCCTGAAATTTGTTACCTGTTTAACACAGCTTGCCCTTAAACCTATGCTGTCTTTAATTCATTCACATTTGAGCAAGTGACTGTTAGTTTTGGCCCAGACAGAGGTTAAACTATCCAGCATGTAATTCCCACACTATCTTTATACACTTTTGTTTAAACAAAAAGGGTAATGTTTGCATTCTCCAGTTCTCTGACATTTAAGAGAATAGAAACATTACGGCCAGACTCTTTGCAATTCCCACCTTTACTTCTTCGGATGCACATGATCCAGTCTAGATTCCACACTCTAGAATTCTCTCCTGTACTTTATTCTGCATCTACTGCACTCCACATTTCTTCAAGAGCCAACTTAATGTTATTCTATTCACAATGTTTGTCATCACCCTAAGCTTTTTCTTTTGACACTTTTTACTCATGTCTCAAGGGTGGTGGACAAGTTTCTATACGAAAGCTAGTTGATAAATGGAAAATCCAACAATGAACTGTTTCTTTGCAGTAGTTATTGCAGTTGAGATCGTGACCTTGTGTACATTTTCAGCTGGGTCTTCTGGTTCATAATGAGGAACAGAGATTCTGGCTAACTAAATGATGTGCATGCTAATTATAGTTCTCAGCCAGCAGTGACTAAGAGTATGATAAAGATCTTCCTTACTTAAATATACGTTTATACATTAATCAAAAAGGAGCTACAGAAGACAACTGGAAAATGAATAAAATCTAAACCAATACCTCTTGATCAATGATGCTTTCAATTTGCAACGGTTTCATCACATCAGTCACAAACTGTGGATGGGTGTAGGCATCTCTGATCTTTTCATGAAGCAGCTGACGAACAGTCCCCTGAAAGAGTAAACCAGAGATACTGTTTCTAAAAGCCACAACCTTTTCTTATAGAAGTTGCATCTCTAAAAGCTACTGCAACACAAGACTAAAATTCTACGACTAAAAGTAAAAGTCAAGGCACTTTTCTTGCCATTTGAAAAATAAGGACAATTTTTTCTAAACCTTCAGTAAACTCTGATACTTCTGTTCGAATTGAATGAGTACCAATGTTGCTGTAAGCTCTGCAAAACGTACCACATGGAAGAAGAAAAACGGGCTGCACATAACTAAAACAGTCAGGATAACACACAATAAAAAGACAACACAAGAAGAAAAAGAGGATGGGATGAGGACAAGTGTTTGTTATTAAAAATTGGCCAAATAAATCTTCCTGGCTGAAATTTCAGCTACAGGCAAGAATACTTAATATTTAACTTCTTTTCAACTCAGTTGATGGTTCTAATTATTAAAAGTCATGACTAAAGAACCAATTTGAAGTTTAAATAAGATTGGACAAGCTGCTACTGAAAAAGTCTGAGTGACTTCCAATAACCTGTTTCAGCAAGTTCCAATAATTCAGGGGGAAAAAGAAAAGTCAGAAAAACTGTACCACTTACTTGGGACTTAGGGCTGATCTTCTGTGGTTTGTAGCTGACATTCAGCACAGGCACTGCACCTGGGGGTGAAGCATATTTATTAGTTGCATAGTTTATCCAGTTATTATTTCATAATTCACAGGAGTTTGAAGTTCAGTTTGCAGAGATTACATAAAAAGTACCTCCTTCATCTGGCTTCAGTCTTCCAGCCAGCATTCTGATGAATGTGGTCTTCCCTGTACCTATTGAAACAACAAATAATCAAACATTTAGAGTAATTACAGAATGTATACAAGATCTGCACAATATGTAGTTGCAAGATCACAAATCTAAAAGATTGCACATTGCTTTTTACATTTTTCTAAACACTTCACTACATCAGATTTCAACACACCAAGAATCTATTTTAAATATCACTTGTTTGCAGCATTGACACTCACCATTTTCTCCCAGCATTACCATGATTTCTGAATCTGTGAATTCTCCAGTCCCAATTTCCAGTTCAAATTCGCCCATCTTTTTCTTCATTCTTGGATAATGATATCGGCACATTTTTTTGACCTCTTCCTCATTTGCTGTTTCAGCTACTTTGAAAATCAAAGAGGCATCACGGAATCTCAAATTTTCTGTTGGCACATATCCATCCAAGAATATGTTGATACCTATCAGGAAATAAGATATCAATTACAGTTTTTCAAAGAATAAATGATATAAAAACATACCCAGTGTTCTAACTAAAAAAAAAATTAAAACAGTAAGCTTTGACGGGAAAGTTGTCAGTTCAATGTTATTGGGTTTATGTCTATAGGAATGACAATGCTACAAAATGGGAGCGGAGCAGAGGGGAAATGAGAATATGAACACAAATGTGTACATGAGAATGTACAGTGTGGTGAAGTCACCTATAGTGTGACATAAACCCAAGATCCCATTTGAGGCTATCCTCATGGGTACCAAACTTGGCTGTCAGCCTCTGCTAGGCAACTCTGCGTTGTTGCATATCCTAAAGTTCACGTTGGAGGACATTCACCCAAAGATCTAGGGCTGAACGTCCTTGACTGCTGAAGTGCTTCTACCCCGGAAGGGGGTATCCGTCTGCCGATTGTTGCAGCGTCCACTCATCTGTTGTTGTAGTATTTGCATGGTTTCACCAATTATACCATACCTTGGGGCCTACAGCATATTAGATAGGCAATGCTGGCCGAGTCAGGAATATCTGCTGCCCTCATATGTAATGGTACTATCCATGTTGACGCTTTGACATGTCTTGCAGTGGTTGCCAGGACAGGCTAGTATGGGGTTGTGGTCAATGTTGTCCTGAATGCTGGGCAGTTTGTTGCAAACTATGGGAGTCTGTTTAAGGTTTGGCGGTTGTTTGAAGGCAAGTAGTGGAGGAGTGGGAAAGATCTTGGTGAGGTGCTCATAGTCATCAATAATATGTTGAAGGCTGCAAAGGACATGGTGTAGTTTCTTGGCTCCCGGGAAATTTTGGATGACGAAGGGTATCGGTCATATCCAGTGCCTGTCTTCTGAGGACGGTATTATGGTTTTTCGATGTGGCACTATGAACTGGCGATCGATGAGTTGAGCATCGTACCCAGTTCTTAAAAGGGCGTACCTCAATACCTTCAGGTGTCTGTCGCATCCGTCTTCATCTGAACAGATTCTGTGTTTGGCTTGTCTCTAACGGGCAGAAGTAGGTACTGCAGAAGCAGGAGACCAGAGTCAAGATTAGAGTGGTGCTGGAAAAGCACAGATCAGGCAGCATCTGAGGAGCAGGAAAGAAAAAAAAAATCAAATAAATCGACATTTCAGGCAAAAACTCTTCATCAGGAATGGCTTTTGCCCGAAATGTCGATTTTCCTGCTCCTCGGATGCTGCCTGACCTGCTGTGTTTTTCCAGTGCCACTCTAATCTTGTCCGTAGGGAGTGGCTGTTCTGATACATTGAGGGCAGAAGCTTGAGAGGTGCAACATTCATGAGGTTAACCATGGGCGTATGATTGGGGAGGTAATGAAGTGTCCGTCTTTGACGATGCATGTCCAAGAATGAGTGATTCTAAAAAAAAAGTGTAGTCCATGACAGGTCCGATTGTGGGACGAAACTTGTTGATAGTACCATATATACGGGAATCTCGGTTCTCTGAAAGACACAGGTGGGCAGTATTCCATTTGGTTAATCGAATGCCGGATCATAGTTGCCAAGCATCAGGACCTTGTGATCTTGTTCAGAATATCCAAAATTTGGTTAATTGAATGCCAGATAACTGAGGTCCCTCTGTAGTTGTTTCAGTGTTTGCTCACCATGAGTCCAAAGGAAGAAAATATCATCCGTATCTGGTGTAAAAAGTGTTAGTTGGAGGTCTTGCGCAAAGAGGTCTCGTTCAAACATGTGCATGAAAATACTAGCATACTGGGGTGCAAATTTGATCCCCCTGGCTATCATGTGTCTGGATGAAGAATTGGTTGTCAAAGATGAAGACGTTGTGGTCAAGGATGAAGCAGATGAGTTGTAGGATGGTGAATGGAGACTTGGCAGTTGTTGATATTAAGTGCTGAGGCTGTTGCAGTGATGCTGTCATCGTGAGGGATACTGGTGTAGAGTGCCAAAACGATCACTGCACATTGATAAAATCTCAAGTTATCTCGGGGCAGTGACTTGAAAGAAATTCTGGGATTTACATATTAGTCAATTGAAACCTGCATCTCCATTCTAACTGATTAAAAGACTTAATAGCCACTGAGGTTTGTTCAATACATTTGTATCTATTGTATGACTGTTTGATCTTTTAGTTATAAATTCTGTGTCTGATGTATTCGCTCTTACTGGCTACTGGAAGGTGGTGCGGGGCTCAAAAAGCTTGTGGTTTCAAATAAATCTGTTGAACTATAATCTGGTGTCGAGAGATTTTTGACTTTGTCCACACCAGTCCAACACCGGCATCTCCACATCCTAAGCTTAGAGATATGCTGCAATCTAGTGATACTGAAGATGCAAAAATATAAACAGCATGAAAAAGAACTTTAAAAATTTAAATGTAACAAGTTCTCATGCAGTACACAAACTATGTTCAAATATCAATGCTCATTAAGAGCAAGAGAGGTTAGTCTACTCATTATAAAATTAAGTGTGCACACAAGCAAAGTAAAACTCAATGCTGTTCACTTGTAATGCTCAGTGACCTGTAGTTTAACTGCAGCAGCTATTAGTGTGGCAGGGAATACAAAACAATGCTACAATTTGGTGATTCATTAAATTTGTGATGGCTTTCGTATGCAGTTTTCAGGTGAGCTTTTAAAAAGTCTTTCTAAGTTTAATATTAAGGATTTAATTTAGAGTTTACCTTCTCGAACACTGAAAGGCATGGTGACAACACCATATGCACTCGGCACGCCATATAAACAGCAAATGAAATCAGAAAGGTAATCCAACACGCTCAAATCGTGCTCCACAACGATAATATATCTGGTTTCAAAAATGAGAAAACCATATTCATTTACTGCACACTGTACTCAAAGTTCTGCTCAATTAGTTCTACCAGCAGGATGCTCTAGAAACTTTAAAGCATTGAATCAGTTTTAATTAAGATGACTTTAACAAAGGTCAGTTGTCAAAATATGAATAAAATTAGATTACTTCGCGTGGAAACAGGCCCTTCGGCCCAACAAGTCCACACTGACCCTCTGAAGAACAACCCACCCATTCCCCTACATCTAACATTACGGGCAATTTAGCATGGCCAATTCACCTAACTTGCACATCTTTGGACTGTGGGAGGAAACCGGAGCACTCGGAGGAAACCCACGCAGACACGGGGAGAATGTGCAGACTCCACACAGACAGTCGCCTGAGGCGGGAATTGAACCTGGGGCTCTGGTGTTGAGAGGCAGCAGTGCTAACCACTGTGCCAGCATGTTTCATTAGGGCATTTCAAAATATTCTCATTAAGTGAATTTTCAGACATTGCCAGTAAAGTTGAAAAGCATTTTTAACAGGTTATTGCTTTCAGATAAATTGAAGTTTCTACTGAACATTGGCCACAATGGAACAAAACTACAAAAATACTTAACAACAGATGCCCAGGGTAGCTGGGTTTAAATTAAGTTTTCCATTCCTTAGCTGATCCCATTTGAATTTTATATACAGATTTGAAATGTTGTTTTAAAAATAGCATTGGTGTTATAGTGGTAAAAATAGCTACATTCGGATTGAAGAAATCAGAAAATTGAGATTTTATACTAATTAACAAGAAACAATGCTTTAAAAACGTACAACCAGAGGTTCCAAACGATGCACCTAGACATCCATATGATGTAAACTTGTCATGCAAGGACAATTTTAATAGGCTGCATTTGCTGATATCAGCACATATGCACTGTTTTAAGAATTGGCAACGTGCATTGAAAACAGTTCGGTGAGATGGGCCCCAGTACGTGGGATACAAGAAACTCCCAATTCTTTTCCTCTCCATCCCCACAACAACACTCATCCTGTGTCCTAATCTCCCCTCCCACTTGCCCATGTCCTCATTACATCCCTTCCCGATAGATAAGTTTCACATGACGACATACTGGGTCTGAAATTGTGCACATGTGCAGTTTTGGGTGCCAGCAGATGCTCCGTTTGAAATATTCTTTAGCCACAAAGACGTACACAGGTTTCAGATGAAAAAAAATGCAGATTATGGGGCAGAAGGAGGCTATTTAGCTCATCGTGCCTGCACAAGCTTGACTAACTAGTGTCAATTCCCTGCTTTTTCCTCATAACCTTGTATTATCTAAATAGCTGCTCAATGCTCTTTTGAATGTCTCCGCCACAAAAACAATTGTAACCACTAATTGTAAAAGTACAAATTTACTATTGACTTACACAGTAGAAAAACACTAAAGAATCAAGAAAACTACTGAAATGCTTTGATGACAGTGTCATTGTCAACTTCAAACGGGTCTGTTGACTAATAATGAATTTCACAAGAGGGAACAGGCTATCGCAATAAGACTGATGAAAGGAAGAATGGGCATGTCTTAATACAACTCGCGCACTAGTGAGTCTATCTGAATCGTACGAGGAGGAAGAGATGTTCAGGTATTGGAGCCCTACCACTTCAACCATGGACATGCTATTATTTTGTTTCATGAGGCAATAGAGAACATTGATAAGAGATTTTGCTTATAATACATTTGAAATATATTGAAATTTGAATTGAGAAGCACACTTTTCACAACACAGCAGTTGTGAATTAACATTTATAGCAAATTTACCACAGCTAATTCAAGAGGTCTTTTGCAACACGGCCATTTAAATAGCTCCAGCAACAAACCTTATGAGATAGAATAACAGACAGCCACTAAAAATCTAGTAGTTGAATTGTCATGGTCGACTAATTGTAGCTTACGTGGTGATGAGGACTAAAGTTGTGCAATGGGTCATTACTTGCAGGCATAACATATATTAGAAGGTTACCTATCCGGATTTATAAGAGAGCGAATGGTGATGGCAGCTTTCAAACGCTGTTTAACATCCAGGTAACTGGAGGGCTCGTCAAACATGAAGCTGAAAAGAAATACATAATTTTGGTTGGCAGAATTTACTTCAAAGTAGTACCTCAAAATCCTTCCAGATGACAAAGGGTAAACAAAATCTTAACACTAATATAATATTGAACATGAGCTGCAATTGTAATCTAATGTTAAATAAAAGTTCAGTTATATTGAAACATACACAAGTGATCAACTGAAATCAGAAGGATAGAAAGAGGACAGAATGTGCATGCAATCTTAACCATGTCCTGGTTTTGATTTGCAGCTGTCTAACTGCAACATTGTGGAATCAAATTAATTTCCTAGATTAGAGTGGTGCTGGAAAAGCACAGGAGGTCAGGCAGCATCTGAGCAGCAGGAAAAATCGAAGTTTCGGGCAAAAACCCTTGAAATGTTGATTTTCCTGCTCCTCGGATGCTGCCTGACCTGCTGTGCTTTTCCAGCACCACTGTAATCTAGACTCTGATTCAATCATCTGCAGTCCCCACTTTTGTCAAATTAATTTCCTGTCAATCTGACCAACGATCCTAAATGAGTGCAGGGAATAGACCTCTCTCATGAAGATCTTGGGGGCTAATTAAATTGCAAGGTCTTCTACAGGAAATCACTACCACAATTGCACAATATAGCTTCCACACCCCATTTCATACCTGCCCAGAGAAAAACAGGAAGCAGGATGGACTTGACTTTTTTTTGTGGGGTAGGGTATGTGGTGGGCAGTATCCCTGCGACAGAGAAAGAGCAAGACAGGGGAATATACAAATAACTGAAGATTAAAATTCTTCTGGAAACTTACATGTCAGCTTTTTGAATGCACACTACTGCACATGCAAATCTTTGCAGCTCCCCTCCAGAGAGGTCCTCAACATTCCTGTCTTTTAGGTGAGTCAGATCTGTAGAAATAGATTTGCAGTCTATTAAATTAGAACAATTAGAATTTATTACAGGTGACAATCCACTTGTGTATTTTCAGCTTGGTTCTGCTTTATCCTGTTTGTCCTGAGATCAGGACGTCTCAAAACATTCCACAGCCAAATTAAGTACTTCAAAGCTACAAGCACTGCTGTAATGCAGACGAATGAAATAATCAATTTGAAACTTTTTAACAAGTAATGAGATAAATGAACAGGTATGTTGTTTTAGCAATTATGGGCTGATGGATAAACATTGGCTAGGATACCAGGAGGATTCTCAGTTTCAGTCTAAAAGATGGGATTGAGTATTTACAGCAAAGAATGAATAGACAACACCTTCCCTTCAGGTTTAACATGGCCAGTTCAGAACTTTCATTACTCACTTAGTTCAAGCTTCACTTCAAAAACCTTGAGCAAAAATCCTAGCCTGACATGCCTATACAGCACCATGCTATGCTTTTTGTTTTGTAGTTCACATGGATGTTAAACAGTTTATGCTATTTTATAAAAGAAAAACACAACTTATCCCAGTAATCTAGCCTGCACATTCCTTAACTAAAAAGCAATTCTTAGTTAACAAAGCATTTTGTGTTATTCAATACAGGTGATAATGATACCTAGATACGCAAGCTCTTTCTGCACTTCAAATGCTCATCTCTTAAAATATTTAATCGGATTGATTGGATGGCTCGGGAAAAACTCCCATCACTGAAAAAAACATTCTGGCAACTGTTGTGAAAGGTGAGTATTATATATATTTTGGGATTTGGATCCAGAAGAGCCAGTTGAATATGGGAGGGATCTGTGAAGGTACCATTTTTAAAAAATGGTAAGTTGTGTGGACAATGACCCAATTGCATCAGTTTCAAGGAAAGATAGGATTGCAGTTCTGGGAAAATCCATGCAAGTGCTGTAAAGTGCTAATGGATAAATATTTATGCCGCCAAGTTTATATTAGATAGAGGAAATACAATGCTGTGAGTTTAACTTTGATTTCAGAACCTAGGTTGGGGGAATCCACAACTAGAGGGTATAAGTTTAGGGTGGGGGGTGGGGAGAGATTTAAAAAGGGACATGTTTTCATGCAAGGGTGGTGCATGTATGGAATGAGCTGCCAGAGCAACTGGTGGAGGCTTGTGAAATTACAACACTTAAAAAGACACCTGGATGGGCACACGAATAGGAAGGGTTTACAGGGGTATGGGCCAAGTGCTGGCAAAAAGATTAATTTAGGCATGGTCGGCATGGATGAGTTGGACTAAAGGGTCTGTTTCCATGCTGTGCATCTTTAGGACTCTAACAGAAGGTCTCAGTTCAGAACAAAAGTGAAAATTTAGCTTAGGGGAACCAGTCACCTGAGCAGAAGTGATTTCTGCGGCCCTGGAGTTTCCAAGCCATGTCAGCTCGATTACAAGTTAGAATTTGGCAAGTCCATGTTATCACTGACAGGTGCTTGGATTTAAAACCATAACTAGGTCAGTCAGTCTTTCCAGAACCATCACCCAAGTATCAAAAAGCAGGGACCCTTTGAGAGTTAAAGAAAGATTAAATTAAGAAAAGATTAAAAAAAACCAGATATGAGTAATATATCACTGGAATGGAATATCTATAAAAAACAGTATTGTAAGCTTATTCTGATGTTAAAGAAAACATCCACAGCCTTGTCTGTATGGTTCAGTGACAAATGACCACAGTACCTAACTGCAAAAATTGTGTCCTCTGAAGCTAGTTTTCCTTCAGGGATCTAGCTTCCAATATTACCACCAGATGGACTCATAAACCTCAACAGATGTTTGCGGATTGTACCATAAACTAATAAAACAAATACTTCCGGAAATTTAGCTGCGCAGTTTTCTTACCAAGATGTTCACAAATAACATCCTGAGTTTTGGTCTCATCTTTTCTATCCAAAATAGAACCCACAGTACCCTGTAGAAATAAATTAAAGAATAGTTATGTTCCTTTAACAAATTCTATTTGGTAAAATGTTCCACATGATCACTACTCGCATTTTTTAAAAAAGAGACGTATTATGCAGAAGATGGCTATTTGCCCCTTTGTTTCTACAGGCACCTTTAAATTACTCCCACTGTCCTGATTTCTTCCTATAGCTCTGCACATGCTTTGTTCTCAAGTGAACTCAGTTGTTAAAAATTAGTACTGAATTTGCTCCTACCAGCCTGTCAGACAATGCATTCTTGATTGTAACAACTTACTGAATAAATAAACAAATAAACCTTCCTTCCTCTGGCCTTTTTTGCCAATTATTTTGAACCCTTTATTTCCCAACTGTTCTGTTAATGAAAACATTTACTCCAATGTGTTCTGTAAAGATAGCTATGCCATTTTGAACACCTTGCATCAACCTTTTTTTGCTTTAAAAAAAGTTTGATCCTAGCCTCATCATAACTGCATTACCTCATCCAATTTCAGTAAATCTCCTATGCAGTCTCTCCAAAGCTTTGACATTTATTCTAAAGCATGTTGGACATTTTCATTTGGAATTGTAACCAATAAGTTATCAAGATTTACCACTATGTCTTTTGCTTTTAAATGGAATGGTTACCCTCAGGATACCCTCTGCTCACCCAAATGGGGAGGTGGCTGGAAAGCATATCCTAGGTTGGCCTACGTTCTCCAGACTAGGGAGCCACACCCTGGGGACCACCATCTCTGTGGTCAAAGAAAGCAAGCTAACTTTTGCAACTTGGAACAAACAGTGGCCATCGAGAAAGAACTGGAATTCAAACTGAGCTAGCATGAGTCAAACTGGCATTGCCACTTTCAGAGAAACCCACTTTTCTGAAAAAGGGCAGCTGAAGGAACTACGGCTGGAGAGGAAAGGCCAGTGATTGTCCTACCCATGGAGTTGTTGTAGTATCCAGAATAGGATCTTGGATGTAAATGCATTGTATATGTGAAAGTATACAAGTGTATACTGATATTTCACCTATAGCTCCACCATAATCAATATGCTCCAACCCTTGACTTTGCAGAAGTTAAGGAAAAATTCTATTCTGATCTTGAAGTCCTCACTGCCACTCCAAAAAGGATAATCCTTCAGTGGGACTTGAATGCAAAGATTGGTAGCAGCTGTATCGTCTGGAACAGAATCACTGGGAAAAATTGGATGGTAAGTAGTCAATTAACACACACAGTGTTCAGCTACTAACAAAGCATGCTTGGCATGCCCTTGGTCTAACAACTGCACTCTTCTGCCAGAAGGACAGATCCAAAACCATATGAGGGCATCCTATATCAAATCACTGGAATCTCTTAAACGATCATTTGTTCAGGGCAAAACCAAGTATGTCTGTATTATTCAACCAATGTGACAGGACTGCCACCTACTGGACTGTTTGATTGTCTTGTAGCTTGGTGGATATCTATTGCCATCAGAAGGCCCAAAGGTCCAAAACCGTGTTCAATATCTCAGCCCTGAAACAACCCACTAAAAAAAAAAAAAGAGATTCCATATGCAGCTCACGATCAAACTTGAAAGTCTTCACAAATCCAACTTAATTTCAAAATAGTCTGAGCAAATTTAAAATCAGCTCTTCTGGAATCCTGTGCCCAAATCATGAGATTGGAGCATCATCAGCACGATGACTAGTTTGGCAAAACTAAATGCTGAAATACGTTCCAGAAATGGAAACAAAAAACTTTGATTGCCTGCTGGAACAATCCAAAAGGCACGCATCAAGATAGATCAAACATGACAACCAAAGCCAAATGATCCACCAAATGCCGGCCATCATGATAGGCAAAGCTTTCTGGGGTTGGGAGCCACAAGGACTACCTTTAGATGGATGTCAAATGGTCAAAATCCTCTTTACTCATGGGAAGGTATTTCTCTCTCTTATAGATGGTTACATCTTCCCAGCCATTCACCACAATGCTATTTTTAGGACCCTCCTGCATAGAATGGTTGCAGAAAGCTGTCACTGCATTCCAAATTCACTACGTGAACGTCAGGTACAAAAGGATTCAATAATCCATTTTCTCCTAGCTAGCCTAGGAACTGAAACTAATGGTATCCAAATAAGTCAACTTTTATAGGGGGAAAACACACCATAACATGTGCTATGTAAATTGTTACTAGTGTGATAATGCGTTGACCATAAACAGCAGGGCTCAACCAACTTGTAGTAATTGACCCACTTCAATTTCACACCAGCAACTACAACTTTCAATGGGGGTCAAAGAGAAATTAATGACCAGTCACTAAATTCCAGTGAAGTTCAGGATGTTACGACACAGGAAGCCAAACCAGCCTTCTTGTCACGAGATTTACAACACAAATGAAAACATTCAATGACCCTCAATATTGCTCAACTGTTAAACTTTATAAATAAGATTATGGATGCCAAGTTTATAACTTAATAGTTTTACAATAATTACTTTGTTAAGAATGTAACTTTAACACAAACTACACAGCAATTTAATTACCATCTATGATCTTAATTGAATCTATGATCCAATTGTTTTGAATCTAAAACTTTCACTGACATCGGGAGTACTTCTTTTTAAAATTTAAATTTGCCAGTACTTTAAACATTTCAACAACAGATAATAGGCCTTAATAAAATCTTTTAGAGTCACAGAGATACACAGCACAGAAACAGACTGTTTGGACCAACTCATCCATGCTAACCAGATATCCTAAATTAATCTAGTCCCATTTGCCAGTACTTGGCCCATATCCTTGTAAACCATACTTATTCATATAGGCATCTAGAGGCCTATTAAATGTTGTAATTGGACCAGTCTCCACCACTTCCTCTGGCAGCTCACTCCATACATGGACCACACTCTGCATGAAAACAAAGTTTCCCTTTAGGTCCCTTTTAAATCTCACCCTCACCACCCCCCACCAATCGTAAACCCTCCAGTTCTGAACTCGCCCAACCCAGGGAAAATACTGTCTCTCGATTTCATAAACCTCTACACACAGTCAGCCCTCATCCTCCGATTCTCCGAAAACAGCCCCAGCCTGTTCAGCCTCTCCCTAACGCTCAAATCCTCCAAACCAGGTAACATCCTTGTAAATCTTTTCTGAACCCTTTCAAGTTTCACAACATCCTTCTCATAGGAAGGAGACCAGAATTACACAATATTCCAAAAGTGACCTAACCAATGTCCTGTACAACTGCACATGATCTCTCAACTCCTGTACTCAATACTCTGACCAATAAAGGAAAGCATACTAAGCACCTTCTACCTGCGACTATTTTCAATGAACTATGAACCTGCGCACCAAGATCTTTGTTCAGTACCATTGCCTTGGACCTTACCATCGAGTCCTGCCCTGTTCTGCCGTACCAAAAATGCAGTACCACACATTAAACTAAACTCCATCTGCCGCTCCTCAGCCTTGGCCCATCTGATCAAGATCCCGTTATACAAGGAGGTAACCTTCTTCGCTGTCATCTCCAATTTTGATGTCATGTGCAAACTTACTAACTATACCAGCTATGTTCACATCCAAATCGTTTATCTAAATGACAAAAAGCAGTAGACTTAACACCAAGCCTGTGGCACTCCACTGGTCACGGCCCCCAGTCTGAAAAGCAACCCACCACCACCCTCGGTCTTCTACCCTTGAGCCAGTTGTGTATCCAAATGGCTAGTTCTCCCTGGATTCAATGTGATCTAACTTTGCTAACCAGTCTACCATGAGGAACCTTGTCAAACCCTGAAGTCTATAGAGATCATCTCCATTGCTCTGCCCTCATCAATCCTGAGTTTTTTTGAAGTAGTAACAATTAAGTTAGTGAGACATGATGTCCCAAGCACAAAGCCATGTTGACCACCTCTAATCAGTCCTTGCCTTTCCAAATACAAGTAAATCCTGTCCCTCAGGATTTTCTCCAACATCTTGCCCATCACCGATGTCAAGCTCAGCGGTCTGTAGTTCCCTGGATTTTTTTTTGATGGATGCATTATAGGCACTTTAAGACTCTAAATCTTGCTTGTATTCCAAAGTCACCAGTTAATCTAAATAACTCTGCACATTGTTGGAGACATATTTAATACAAATGGGAAACCCTTGTCAGAACTTTGAATAAGTTGATGACTGGAGAATAGATACAGAAAGCAAAACTAAATAAAGCTTCGCATCTGGCATCTAAAGCAAAAGTTGCCTTCATCAAAAACTCGGTCAGCACCAGTTCAACATTTTCAACGTTCTGTGGTTGGGTCACCAGCATTGATCCTCCCTTGACTGACCAATTCAACATCCAATTAGCTGTCAGTAACCGAGCATAACACCTCAGTGATGAATCATCTGGTGTCCTCAGAACAGTACTAATTAACATGCAGGACATTTCCAGGTCAGTTCCCAAACATCCATCTTTTGTTTTTTTTTGTCTGAAATAGCTGCTGTTCCAAGTTCAACACCCATCTGCAACTCCATTTCAAATAATAAAAAAATGAGAACAATAATAAAAAAGAAAGAAATGTCTCAACAGGGCTAACACTTTGTTCTAATGGCTGTCCACAAAAACTCAAGACTGTGGAAACTGTATCATTGCTCATTTCAAAGAGCTCCCCCGAACATTAATTGCAGTCCAACAAAAGGACAAAACTACAGTGGGAGTTGCGCAGCCTCCTGGTAAATGCTGTGAAGATTTTCAGTGTTTAAATTGAGAGATTAGACAAGCTCATTACAAAGGCAGAGGGCTCTTGCAGCACAGTGGAGTGCCCTTGCCTCGAGGTCAGAAGGTCCAGTTTCAAACCCCACCTAACCCAAAAGATGTGCCATATGTCAAAACAGATTGATTAAAGTATTTACAACAAAAGCAAAGCAGCTTTAAAGTGACATTTCAACTTATATGCCCATTTGGACAAAAGACAAGTAGTCAATAGAGTGCATTTTGTATAAATCACCTGTTATGTATATTTTAAGGCCAAAGAGGACAGGCCAGATTAGATTTAGTAATAGCTCATGAGCAGCATTCCCTCTGAGCATTCACAGTTGCACGGAGCTGCCAATGCATCGATTTACACAGACAACACAGGTCTGTGCACCAGACAAAAACCAAAGGAATATTACACAAGACAATTTCAGTTAGTGAGTGTTTTGTTTTAAAAAAACAACAAAATGTCACCCAGCTTTAACAAGTTTATGTTATATGACATCTTCATAGCAAGTGAGACTTGAAGTGGAATTTCTCGCCCAATGATAGAGGCAATACAACTGCAGTACAAGAGGCCCTACAGACAGATAGCTTTGTGATCAACTGTTCGAACACATGACAAGAGCAACTTTCTTGAATATACTGAATGTTCAGATACAAAAGTGATTGCAGAGATTAGAAACTCTTTTGAAAGTAGCAATTGATTCTAGATCAATTAATTTTCAAACTGAAATGAACAGATTTTCCTCAGGTTTTCCCTATGCCCAACCATCTTTAACTGCTTTATCAATGAGCTGCCCACCACCATAAAGTCAGGGTGAGGATGATTACTGACCCTCACAAAAGTTCAATGCCATTTGTGACTCCTCAGATATTGAAGCAGTATGTGGTTGAATACAGAAGACCTACAAAACATCAGTCATTGATGTTTAATAGCGACATCACTGAATCCCCAAGCAACATCTTGGCCAGAAACTGGCCATATCAAAAATGTGGCAGCAACAACAGTTCAGAGAAAAGGCATTTTGGGGTGAGTAACATCCCATCTCTACAACATCCTGCCTACTATCTACAAGGTTCATGTTAGATTGTGCTGAAATACTCTCCTTCAGCCTGGATAGGTATAGCTCCAACACTCAAGAAGCTGGACACCATCCAGGAAAAGGCAGTCTGCTTCACTGACCTCCCCACACACCACTCACCACCTACAAAATTTGCTCCCTACACCACTGAGGTAATGTGACAAAATCTACAAAATACAGTGCAGCAATTCACTGAAGACACCATCTAAAACTGCACCCTCATCACCTAGGACAGGCCAGCAGATACGAGGGAGTATCATGACATGCAAGTTCTCCTCCAAGTAATACCATCCTGACCTGGAACTATACTGCCATTCCTTCACTGTCAGTGGATCAAAATCCTGGCACTCTCTTCATAACAGCACTGACACCCCAAGGACTGACATGGGTTCAAGGCAGAAGCTCACTTTCTCATGGGCAGTTAAGAATGGACTTTAAATGCTGGCCTAGCCAGCAGCACTCTCATCTCATGAACAAATAACAAAAATCTATGAAAGGGATATGAAGCAAAGGATAGTATACAGTTAAATCCTAGCTGAGACCTCATTTAACTGAGGGATGGAACAATACTTGAGCAGCTAAATGATCTATTCCTGTTCCAATGTTCCTGTTTAAATTAGCATTCTAGTTTCAGTTTATACCCAAAACCACTGTCTCCAGTGGCCAAAGGAGAAGGAAGAACTGAGTACAGAATCTCAGGTCTACTCTGGGTCTGATGAAAACAGCTGCGCGCAGGTCCAGGATAAATAGGACTAGAGGCTGGGGTTGTTTGGATTGTCTGCCACTGTTCATGAAATGACCACTGTATATCATCAAAGTGGTTTACTCAAAGCTTTGTGATCATAGGATATAGTCTACATGTTAAAAAACAAAAACTACATCGTAACTGATAGCATTTTTAGTTTGACTAAGCCACTTGTCTCATCTTAGTGACGTTCTCTGCTTTAAGGGAGGCTTGTAGCAGATCTGTCCTGGTGGGCTTTCATAAATTTCTTTGCAAGTACGACGAGCAATCCCCCTTTACCAAAACTTTACAAAATAAAAGATAGAAACAATCACACTTGATAGATACAAGATATCTCTGAAATTCATGTTGTAGTGAACTTAATTTAACTCTGCATTGTGTTAGAGAGACCCAAATCATCTCAATTCATTGTATTACCAGTGAACTTAAAGTCAAGATAAACAATTTAGGCACAATTTTGCACTAAAAGCAATAAAACCTCAGGAGGTAACTCCTGTGGTTTTGTTTAAGATTCATGAAGATAGATAACAACATTTTTAAAAAGTCTGAGACCATTTGGTGTATTTTCAATAAAGATATAATGTTGCCAATTCAAGTCTCACAAGATGGATGAAGGTTTATTTAAATCAGGATCATTCAGTAGTACACAAGATTATCCCTGCAATGCAGACTCTAGGTTATAAATATAACCCTCTCTGTTGAAACTGTATGCAACTTAGTTTTAAAATTACCTTTACGGCCTTTGGGATCTGGTCCACATACTGGGGTTTGATGATGGCCTTGAGATCATCCTCTAGGATCTTTGTAAAATAGTTCTGTAGTTCAGAACCTCGGAAATAAGTCAAAATCTCCTGCCAGTCAGGAGGGTCCTGTTAGGAGACAATAAGTTTAATTACTCCTGACCAGTGCAACATTCTCATGGGCTTTTTGGAGAAAAAAAACCTGCTATATTTTATGTGGAGCTCTGTTCCCTTTAAAGACCAAATTTTTCTGGAAGAAAATAACTTGCTTCTATCAGCTTGTCAAGTGACCATGCTGCGCAAGAGATGGCAAGCTGGATGTTTGGGATATCAAATGGAATTGGGCATAGGCGCACAAGACAGAGAAAAACATCAACAGTCAAAAAACTAGCAAAGTTCTGATCAGAGGTGACAACACTGAGGATACTAATGATGCCTGAGTTTGAATTGGGAGCCTACAACTATAGGACACAAAGGAAATTAAGGGACAGACAACCTTACTGGAAGTAAGAAATCCCAATCCTTATACAAATCCATGAAACAGCACTCAAATTGAAGGCTAACAATTCAATCTATGATAAATACCTGACAAGTTGAGGGTGCAAGTCAAATGGGTGCAGAAGGGAATTTGAGTTGAGGTTCAGTTTAGAGACATGCTACTTTGAATACACTTAACATAACGGACTACTGAAGCTAGACCAAACTAATTGGTATTCAAGTTTAATTTTGTTTTTATGTGGTGAAAAGTTTCTGTTTTAATCAATGAACATCCTGATTTCATTCTTTCCGTAAGTACCTGGCTTTTTGGATTTCCAAAAAGGGAAAAAACTACTCATCTCTATGGAGATCATACCAAAGACATTAGGCACATTAGTCAAGAAACAAGTTTCCAATACTACTTAAATTGTCATACTTTCAGAAAACATGGACAATATACCAAAGTGCTGTTTCATGCCAATGTGTCCGAGAACTAGAAAACAAAAAACAAATTCTGGACAATGACATTTCAAACTATTTGGTGCATGTTTCTTTAAAGAGGTCAGTTTCTACCATTACATACAGTTATGTGCAGTGCAACAATATAATTACATTTAATGATCATCCAGCAAAACTGTTGCAGTTACCACAACACATATTCCACTTATAGCAAGTTTAGCTTTAGACAAAACAAATCATTTGTTAAAATATTTAGTGCTAAGATCATGCAAGCAATATTGGCAAAACTACTTGACAGATTATTAAGTCTGCAACTTTTTGACTACAAACTTCTATGATCAAAACCACTCAGAAAACTCACATCATATTTCCCCAGATTGGGCTTTTGCTTTCCCGCTAGGATCTTCAAAGCTGTGGATTTTCCAATCCCATTCGTTCCCACCAAACCCAAAACTTCACCAGGTCGAGGAATAGGCAACCTAAAATTCAAATGAGTTATTAAAAATGTACACAGCTTTGAAAATACTGCAACTTGCACACAAGTCACACCAAAATATTGTTAAATATGAAATGTCTTCAAGTTGAAATCTGCACGTGGCCGACATTCAGATCAGAGTAGATGATTCCAGAGTTCGTTTCTTTACATTTCGGATAAAGATTAGTTTCCAAAAAGAAAAACTGCAAAGCTTGATCAATTACTAACTTCCCTTCAAAGAGTGTACTTTATTGGTCAATTCTTTTTTGAAAAAGAGAAGTTACATTAAAATTAACATTATGCTTGCAGATGGACAGGCTTTGCTTAGCTTCACGGTCAATAACTTTAGCGTAATCTGTTTAAAATATTCAATTCCACTCTACCAAGATTCATAAGAATTTCTATAAATGATTGGCAGCATGATAATAACATTAGAGTTTTACTTTGTACAACATTTGACTAGAAAATAAATATTCACTGAACAAATTGCTGGAAAATCTCAGCAGGTCTGGCAGCATCTGTGGAGAGAAATCGAAGTTAATGTTTTGGGTCCAGGTCTGATACTACTTCAAGAAGATGTCAATTTACTGTCCAGCACGTTCTCCCATTACTGTGCCTGATTGTCCTTCGAGCTGCTCTACATATCAGAAATAGAAAGACAACCAAAAGCTTCAGTTGCTTCATGACTCTTTGGAGGGTTGGTGTGGACTTGTTGGGCCGAAGGGCTTGTTTCCACACTGTAGGGAATCTAATCTAATAATCTAAAAAAAAAACTCATTTATGAGATGCTTTTCATACAAGAAAGTGCTTTATAGGGGTATTACAAACCAAAGTATTATGTCACAGGACCAAAAGCTTGAAACAAATATGTGTGCAAGGAAAGAATTTCAGAACACAGGGCCTCGGTAACTGAAGGCACAGCCCCCCGCCATGAAGAAAAGTTAAAACTGGGATTTCAAGAGGTCAGAATTAGATGAATATTGATATCTCTAAGGGTTGCTAGGCTGGATATTGCAGAGATAGAGAAAGTGAGGCCATGGAAGGATTTGAAATTAAAGAAAGAGGATTTTAAAAATCAAGGAATTGCTTGATTGGTAGTTAATGCAAGTCTGCAAGGCCAAAAGTCACAGGGATAAACCGAAGGCATATGCAGCATATTTTGAATGACCTTAAATTTAAATGATGGGTAGAATTTACAGAATATTCAAGCACTTCAAGTCAAGTTGTAACACAGAAGGGGAACTAATTTCAGCAACTGTTGAGCCAAGGCAGGGCAATGTTATACAAGATGGAATGGACAGTTTTAATGAAGGTGCAAATATGTTTGGAATCTCCTTGTTGAATCAAATAGTAAATCAAGTTGCAAACTGACTAGTTTAATCTCAGACTATTGTCAGGAACAGGGGTTGATTTGGTAGCTACAGAACTGAACCTGAAAACAATGGCTTTCAGTCTTCCTACATTTCTATTGGATTTTCAATAGACAGACTGATCATTTAGCAACAGTGGAGGAGTTGAGAGAAGACAGCAAGGTAGGCTCAATGTACATACTAAGACAAATGCTCGGATGATATCATTGAGGGGTGGCATGCAGACGAGATAAGAGACCAATGATAGATCTATCAGGGACACCAGAGGAAACAGCATGAGGGAAGGAAGAGAAGCCATTGTAAGTGGAATATTGCATGCAATTCTGGTCTCCTTCCGATCGGAAAGAAGCAGTGCACCTGCAAGAACCAATCTGTCACAGGATTCAGACAGGCACATAGAGAAGCTGTCACCTACTTGAAAAGAGAGTCATATCTGGATTCAGTCAAAATAGCAAGAAGGTCAAAGAGTTTTGAAAGGTTTTGATGGAAAGTTGGAACTCAGGGGACCTGAGATTGGTGAAGAGAAAGGGGGTTCCAATGCAACAGGAGTCTTTGAGGGATGAGGGGAAATGAGAAATGAGGGGTAAAGAGTGATGGGCTTTGGTCTAGACTAACAGCTAAAATGGTTACACAAAATGAATACAGGGAAATCTCATGCTGCATTAGCCTTGTTACAAAGAAATTTTGAAGCTGGCTTTAAACTGGCACATATGATGTTTGGAGTTCAGGAGACTGAGATAGACACCCAAATGTCATTCCTATTTAAACATAAAACCTGACCAAATGGGAAGCAGAAAATAGCAATTTAATAACAGTATGGCATTCAGAATGAAAATCCACAGTCCCATAATAAGATAATGATAGATTGGAACATTACAGACTATTGACTAGGCATAGTGACAGCTTTACACAGTAATTCTAGAAGATAGTTAAGAACCTCTTCCTTTACACCACGGACCCTGTGTTCAATGGATCACCAAACTTAACAGGCAATATACTCAGTACTGAAATCTAACAATAAAGTATTACAAAATAGCTAATAACCCCTTAAATGATCAACAATGCTATCTGTATGTGGGACCACAGGAGATGGGAGAGATCCTAAATGAATATTTTGCATCAGTGGAGAAAGTCATGGAAGCTAGGGGACTTTGGGAAAATAATAGCAACATCTTGAAAAACAGTCCATATTACAGAAGAGATAGTGCTGAGGTCTTAATATGCACAAAAAGTAGATAAATCCCCAGGACCTGGTCAAGTGTATTCCAGGACATTATGGGAAGCTAAGCAAGAAATTGTGGGGGCCCCTTGCTGAGATATTTATATCTCCACAACAATGGGTGAGGTGCCAGAAGACTGGAGAATGGAGAATACTGTGCCTTTATTTAGGAAGCACTACAAGGAAAAGCCAGGGAACAACAGATGGGTGAGCCTGACACCAGTGGTGGGGAGGTTATAGGAGGACATACTGAGAGACAGGATTTACATGCATTTGGAAAGGCGAGAACTGATTAGAGATAGTCAGCATGGTTTTGTGTATGGGAAATTGTCTCTCAAACTTGATTAATTTTTTTTAAGACATGACCAAAAGAGGGATGAAGACAGAGTGGTAGACACTGTCTACATGGACTTTAGCAAGGCATTTAACAGGTTCCACATGGTAGACTGGATAATAAGGTTAGATCACATGGGGTGCAGGGAGCACTAGCCAATTGGATGCAAAATTGGTTTGACAGTAGGAGACAGGGTGCGGTGGTAGAGGGTTGTTGTTTGGACTGGAGGCTTTTGACCAGCAATGTGCCACAAGGATCAGTGTTAGATCCACTGTTGTTTGTCATTTGTACAAATAATTTGGATGGGAATATGATGTGGAGGTGCTGGACTGCGGAGGACAACAGCAATCATACGACACCAGGTATGAGTCCAAAAAGGTGAAGTTCTGACTTCATCTGACCAAGCTCCGAGAGCTTGTGACTTCAAATAAACCTGTTTTGACTTTAATCTGGTGTCGTGTGACCTCTGATGAGGATATAGGTGGCACGGTTACCAGGTTTGTGGGTGACACCAAAATTGGTGATATGATGAACAATGAAGGTTATCTAAGAGTATAACGAGATCTTGATCAGCTGGGCCAAAGGGCCATGGAATAGCAAATGGAGTTTAATTTAGATAAAATGCAAAGGTGTTGCATTTTGCCAAGACAAACCAAGGCAGGGCTCTCACAGTTAATGGTAGGGCTCTGGTGAATGTTATCAAACAGCTAGACCTTGGAGTTGAGGTACACAGTTCCTTGAAAGTGGCATCACAGGTAGACAGGGTAGTGAAGGAGGCACTTGGCATTCTTTCATCAGTCAGAGCATTGACTATAGGAGTTGAGACATCATGTTGCGGCTGTATAAGACGTTAGTGGGGCCACTTTTGGATTACTGCGTAGAGTTCTGGTCACCCTGCTTTAGGAAGGAAGTTATGAAACTGGAAAGGGTGCAGAAAAGAATTACAAAAGCATGTTAGTGAGACCGGAGAGCTTGAGTTATGAGGTGGCGCTGGGATCTCCGCACCCCCCCATTCCCCGTACCTCCACAGTTTAGGAGGCTGAGGGGTGTCTTTAGAGGTTTATAAAATCATGAGGGGCATAGATAAAGTGAATAGCCAAGTTCTTTTTCCCTAGGGTTTGGCTTCCAAAAATAGAGGGCATAGGTTTAAAGGTGAGAAGGGAAATATTTAAAAAGGACCCGAGGGGCAACTTTTTCTACACAGAAGGTGGTGCATACATGGAAGAAACTGCCAGGGGAAGTAGTGAAGGTGGATACAATTCCAACATTTAAAAGACTTTTCAACAGATACATGAAGATGAAAGGTATTAGAGTGATATAGGTCAAATGCAGGGGAATGGGATTACTTCCATTTGGGATACCTGGTCAGCATGGACAAGTTAGACTGAAGGATCTGTTTCTGTGCTGTATGACTTAGTGATTTTATGATCAGCTCACAGATACAGAACTTTATTTGATATCCCAACAGCAACTCTGAATTCTGTTATCAGAGGCAGTATTCCTGGAACAGTCATCAGGTAAAAACATATTTTAGTGTTTAGTTCTGGACAAATGTCATTCAAATATTAAGCAATTCATTCAAGGCATGACAACCTTCATAATGGTCTTAGTTTTCAATAAGCAGCTTCACTTTTAAAAAGAGTAATGCTAATCATATGCAAACCTACTGTGTCGTTAATACTTGATGCAAGCAAATCCCAAGATTTCATATTTTTTCAGTTAAATTCACCTCTAGTTGAGATTTAACAAATCATCAGACTGAGCTCAAAGGTGAATTTGTCTTCTTTTTGGAACAGTAATTAAACAGAAGCACTTATATATCCTATGGACATTTACCACATCATCTCAAAATCTACCAAGTGGAAGGGTATTCATACGTGCACTTGTAATGTCAAGGCATACAAGGCTATGAGCCAAATGCTGGAAAATGGAATTTGAATAGTTCGGTCGTTGCTTCTGATTGGCACAGACCCAATGAGCCCAAGGGCCTTTTTCTGTACCGTAGACATCTATGACTTCTTATTCACAATCTTTCCAAATTTTTCAATATCATTACCTGTGAAGTTTGAAGGAGTTTGCACAGTATCGGTGTGTTGTCTCTTTAGCTAAATTACTTGGCAAGTTAACAATCGACAAAGCCCCAAAAGGACATTTCTGAAACAAGAAATAGAAAATATAAATCATTAACAAAATGTTATCATCATCACATCTCCTGGTGACACTACCAGAATTTACATTATTTTGTACACTTAATAATAAGCGGAAAATGATAGAATAAATACATTTTGAGGGAATTTATAGAAAAGAACTACAATCTAAAAAGGAGTACAGAGAGAAATAAATTTAAAAATCTACTGCAATTACAAATTGAATATTTGCAGAGAACAATTACATTAAAATCTTACAAACTTTTATAAATTGGTGTATGAGGAACACACGGATTTCTGGGAGGAGATCATATTTAGAAAGGCGACTTAGTGGGGATGGGGTGGTGAAGAGATCACTGACAGGATTGCAAGAAACATGTACAAAATGCAAATTTTATGATTAAACAAGCTAGCCTTTATGGTATCCAGTGATTTTAGTTTTTAAAAAAAATGTCACTAGAAGGGAAGGCAATAGCCTAGTGGCATTATTGCTAGATTATTAATCTAGAGAGTCAGACAACTTTCTGGGAACCAGGTCCGAATCCCGCTATGGCAGATGATGGAATCTGAATTCAATAAAATCTGAAATCAAAGAATCTAACAATGATCACAAAACCATTGTTGATTGTTGGAAAAACCCATCTGGTTCACTCATGTCCTTCAGGGAAGGAAATCTGCCATCCTTACCTGGTCTGGCCTAAATGTGACTCCAGACCCACAGCAATGTGCCTTGACTCTCAATTGCCCTCTGAAATGGCCCAGCAAGCCATTCAGTTGTACCAATCGCTACAAAGTCTCAAAAGAATTGAAACTGGATAAATCACCTAGCATCAGAAATCACCAGAAAAGACAACAGTGGAAACTGCTCTGTGACCCTGCAGAGTCCTCCTCACTAATACTTGGTGCTTGGGAGAGCGGTCTCACAAAATCCTATCTTACAGACAATGTCCCAGATACAACCATTACCATCCCTGAATATGTCCTGTCCCACTGGCAGAACAGACCCAGCAGAAATGGCAGTACAGTGGTATACAGTCCAGAGGGAATTGCTTTAGGAGTCCTCAATATTGACTCTGGACCCCATGAAGTCTTATGGCTTCAGATTAAACATGGGCAAGGAAACCTCCTGCTGATGACCGCACACCATCCTCCCTCAGCTGATGAGCCGATACTCCTCCATGTTGAACAACACTTAGAGAAAGCATAGAAGATGGCAGGGCACAAAATGTACTCGCTGAGGGATTCAATGCCCACCATTAAGAGTGGCTCGGCAGCAGTACCACTAATCAAGCTGGTCAGGTACCAAAACACATAGCTGCTAGACTGGGCCTGTGGCAGTTGATGAAGGAACCAAAAGGAAAAACCGTACTTGACCTCATCCGTACCAATCTGCTAGCTGCAGAAGCATCGGTCAGTGACAGCATCGATAAGAGTGACCACAGCTCAGTCCTTGTAGAGACAAAATCCCACCTTCACATTGAGAATAACATCCATCACCTTGAGTTGCACTATCATCCTCCTAAATGGGATAGAGTTCGAACAGATCTAGCAACTCAAGACAGGCATCCATGAGGCACTGTGGGCCATCAACAGCAGAATTGTCCTCCAGCACAATCTGTAACCTAATGGCCCAGCATATACCCCACTCAGCCATTACTATCAAGCTAGGGGATTAATCCTGGTTCAATGGATAGTGCAAGAGGGCATGCCAGAAGCAGCACCAAGCATACCTGAAGATGGGGTATCAATCTTGTAAAGCCATTGAGCAGTTCACTTGCATGCCAAACAGCAAGTGATAGACTGAGCTAAGCGATCCTATAACCTACAGATGAGATCCAAGCTCTGCAGCTCTGCCACATCCAATCGTGAATGGTGGGAGGCAATTAAACAATTCACTGGAGGAGGCGGCTCCACAAATATCCCCATCCTCAATGATGGAAGAGCACAGTACAAATGATAAGGCTGAAGTATTCGCAGCAATCTTCAGCCAGAAGTACCAAGTAAATGATCAATTCTGGCCTGCTCCAGCGGTTCCCAGCATTACAGAAACCAGTCTTCTGCCAATTTGATTCGCTCTACATGACATTGAGAAATGGTTGGAGACACTGGATATGGCATAGGCTATGTGCCCTGACAACATTCCAGCAATAGTACTGACGATTTATGCTATACAACTTGCTGCTCCCCTAGTCAAGCTGTTCCAGTACAGTTACAATACTGGCACCTATCCAACAATGTGTAAAATTGCCCAATTCCTGTACATGCAAAGCAGGATAAATCCAAACCCAGCCAATTACTGCCCCAGTCTACTTTTGATCATCAGTGAAGTGATGGATGGTGTCATCAACAGTGCTATCAAGCACTTGCTCAGTGACGCCCAGTTTGGGTTCCGCCAGGGCCAATCAGCTCCTGACCGCATTACAGCCTTAGTTCAAACATAGACAAAACAGCTGAATTCCAGAAGAGTGTCAACCCTTAACCTGCATTCGACTAGGTGCGACATCAAGAAGCACTAGCAAACCTGGAATCAATGGGTATTAGGGGACAAACTCTCTGGTGGTTAAAGTCATACTTGACACATAGAAAGTTGGTCGTGGCTGTTGGAGGTTATTCATCGCAGCTCCAGGGCAGCTCTGCAGGAGTTCCTCAGAGTGGTGCCCTGGGCCCAACCATCTTCAGCTGCTTCAATGACCTTCCCTCCATAAGGTCAGAAGTGGGGATGTTCACTAATGATTCCACAATGTTCAGTACCATTCGCGACTCATCAGACATTGAAACAGTCGATGCCCAGATGCAACATGATCTGGACAATATCCAGGCTTGAGTTGACAAGTCTCAAGTAACATTCACGCCAAATAAATACAACTCTATGACCATCACCAACAAGACAATCTAAACACCTTACAGCATAAAGGGCAATGGTACCATCACTGAATTCCCCCACTATCAATGTCCTGGGAGTTGTTAATGAACAGAAACTCAACTGGAGTCATCACATAAATGCAGTGGCTACAAGAGCAGATCTGAGGCTATGAATACTGCAGCGAGTAACTCCCCTCAAAAGCCTGTCCACCACCTACCAGGTAAAAGTCAAGAGTCTAATGGAATACTCCCCACTTGCCTGGATGAGTGCAGCCCCAACAATACTCAAGAAACTTGACACAATCCAGGACAAAGCAGCCTGCTTGATTGGCACCACATCCACAAGCATCCACTCCCTCCACCAATGTTCAGTATTACACACTGCTGCTATCCACAAAATGCACTGTAGAAAATCTCAGAAAGCATCTTCTAAACGCAAGACCACTCCCACTTCCACTTAGAAGGACAAGGGCAGCAGATATATGGATGCACCACCACCTTCAAGTTCCCCTGCAAGCCATTCACCATCCCGACTTGGAAATACATTGCCATTCCTTCACTGTAACTGAGTCAAAATTCTGAAATTCCCTACATTGGCATTGTGGGTCAAACCACAGCAGGTGGACTAGAGGAAAATCAGGAGGACAAAAAGGGCACATGAGATAATTTTGGCAAATAGAATTAAGGAGAATCCAAAGTGTTTCTACAGATACATTAAGGACAAAAGGGTAACTAGTGAGAATAGGGCCCCTCAAAGATCAGCAAGGCAGCCTTTGTGTGGAGCCACAGAAAATGGGGGAGATACTAAACGAGTATTTTGCATCAGTATTTACTGTGGAAAAGGAAATGGAAGATATAGTTTGTAGGGAAATAGATGGTGACACTTTGCAAAATGCCCAAATTACAGAGGAGGAAGTGCTGGATCTCTTGAAACGCATAAAGGTGGATAAATCCCCAGGATCTGATCACCCTAGAACTCTGTGGGAATCGAGAGAAGTGATTAGAAGGCAATGATGGATAATCCGCTCATCACTTCCAACTGAAGCTGGCTAAAAATGTTCCAGTCTTTTTATTATGCACTGATGGGCTCCATCATTTTTGGGCAAGAGGTGGTTTGTGGATTGTTCTCCTCCAGTTAGGTTTTGTTTTTATTGAAACCTTTGGTCTTATAATTCAAACCAATCTTCATTAAATTCAGTTCCATGACGTTTAGGTGCATGGGATTAGTTTAGAATGGCATCACAGTTGGCACAAACACATTGGGCCGAAGGGGCTGTTCCTCTGCTATACCATTCTACATTAAAATTTTGGCACACAGTGAAACCACCTCGACTTTTAACATGACTTAGGTTTTACTCTGACAAGTGCACCTTCAAACAGTACAAAAGGCTTTTTAAAAAAAAAATTCCCTATTTAGGACCCAGGCAGTCTACCAGGTCACCTTTTAGAGTTTAATATTGACAATGAAATGGAAGATAATTTGATCATTCTGACAACAACTAGAATTTCAATACCATCTTTTGGTGGAGTGAAACATCCCAAGGAATGCTGCAGGAGCACTGTCAAGCAAACTTTGTAAAATGGAGGGTGACTGATGTTGTACTTTTGCTTAAGAAAGGTTGTAAACAGAAACCAGGGAACCAGAGACCTGCTAGTCTGACTTTGGTTGCTGGAGGTGTTTATAAAAATAGGGATTTGTGGACATTGAGAGGCAAAAAGTAGACTAGAGATAGTCAGCATGGTTTTGAGCAGGAAAACATCTCACAAATTTGATTGAGTTTCTTTTGAGAAAGGTACCAGAAAGATTGATGATGGCAAGGTTCTGTACGGGTAGACTAATTAGTGAAGCTAAGACACGAGGGATTCAGGGTGAGCTTGCAAAATGGATATACGATTGGTTTAAACAGGAGTGAGAGATCGTGGAGGCCTGTGACCAGCAGTGTTACAGGGGGATCAGTTCTAGGTCCTCTTTTGTTTGTAATTTATATAAATGATTTGGATGAGAATACAGAAGGCATAGTTAGTAAATTTGTGGATGACACCAAAATCGGCAGCCATGATGTGGAGGTGTCAGTGTGGGACTGGGGTGGATAAAGTTAAAAATCCTAACACCAGATTATCGTCCAACAGATTAATTTGCAAGTACACCTAGACAACCCTTTATCCGAAAGCTCCAAAATCTGAAGGTATTTTTGCGAAGTTTTTATCTCAGTAACAAGGTCGTTTGGCGTGCAAACAGTTAACCCAACTCCATATCCACCCGATGCGCATCACTCACATGTGGTTGGGTGGGGGGTGGTGGGGGGGGGGGGGGAAAAAGAGGTTATGTGGTCCAACACTGGCAGGCCTCAATTTTGTCTCAGGGCCTGTTAGTCACAGTGAGGCTGCTGTTTGGTAAGATTTTTAAAAATTTCACCGTTGAACTGTCACTTCTTCCAAAATTCAAAAAATTCCAAATTCCGAAAACTAGCTGGTCCCCAGCGTTTCGGATAAAGGACTGCGTTCCTGTACTAGCTTTCCGGGCATTGCTCCTCATCAGATAAGTTAGTGGGTCCTATGATCATGCCCCACTGGGTAGCTGACAAAGGAGCAGTGCTCCAAAAGGTAGTACCTCCAAATAAACCTATTGGTCTATAACCTGGCATCGTGATCATTAACCAAAACTGGTGGCACAGTAGAAGGTTTGCTACGATTACAAAGGTATCTTGATCAAATGGGTCAATGGACTGAAAAAAAAACAGCAGATGGAGTCCAATCTGGATCAGTGCAAGGTAGGGCCCTGCACAGTGTTGCAGAAGGGAGACCTTGGGGTACAGGTACATAGTTCTTTGAAGTTTGTATCACATATAGTCAGGGCGATTAAAATGTGTTGGCACGCTTGCCTTCATTGCTCAGTCCTTGGAGTATTGGAGTATGAGAGTTGGGAAGTCATGTGGAAGTTGTACAGGATATTGGTGAGCAGTCTTCTGGAATACTGTGTCCAGTTCCGGTTGCCCAGTTATTGGAAGGATATTAAGCTGGAGAGGATTGAGAAGATATTGCCGGGAATGTTGCTAGGTATGGAAGGTTTGTGTTATAAAGGAAGGTTGGATTGGCTGGGACATTTTTCACTGGAACATTGGAGGTTAAGAGGCAACCTGATAGGAGTTTATAAAATAATGAGGTATGAAGTTAATGGTAGTTTTCTTTTCACTAGGATTTCAAAACCAGGAGGCACATTTTTAAGGAGAGACGAGAGAGATTTAAAATAAACATGAGAGGCAATTTTTTTTTTAAAAACACAGAGGGTGGTTAGTTTGTGGAATGAACATCTTGTGGACGTGGACACAATTACAAAGTTTAAGAGACGTTTGGATAGGTACATGAACAGGAAATGTTTGGAGGGACAAGGGCCATGAACAGGCAGGTGGGACTAGTTTAGTTTGGGAGTATGTTCAGTATAGACTGGTTGGACAGAAGGGTCTGCTTCTGTGCCTCGTAACGTCATATGTTCCAGTGAAAAATATCCCCGCTGATCCAAACTAACTGTTTCTTAGGTTAGCACTCATGCAGAAAGTGGATAGGTTCTAGATTGCGTTGTCTGAGAATTTGATGGAGGCGTGTTCAGTGAAGGCATTCAGGAGTGAATTAGATTATCAGAGAAGGAGGAGTGTATAGGGCTACAGGGATAAAACAGGGAAGTTGCTGTGTGAATGGCTCCTTCAGAGTCAGCACACTAAGGCTCAAAGGCCATTTCCTGTACAGTAACCATTCTAGGGGTTCATCACCCACTAAATACCATTAGTATTTATAAACATTCCGTTTAAGTATTATCAGATAGCACACATGTGCATAATGGATCACTTATAGTGTTATGTAGAAATTCAGTAAATTGTTCCAGTGGTCAGTTGCAAGGACCAGAGCTATACTGACTAAATAGGGACAGATTCTATTCTTGTCTGTGCTGACCCAGCCAATTTTGCCATAACCTGAATGAAGAAAATTATCCCAGAGGGAAAATGGGCAATTGCAACAAGACCAATAAAAAGATGGGAAGGAAACAGGACACATCAGGATAAACAAAATGGGATGCTGTTGCATATCTTTGAAAACTGATTATGTTTCTAGCTCACAAAAAGACAATATGTTCACCCCATACACAATATTTTCTAGTTTATCTAATAACAGCTTAAGTATTTTAGTAACATTGCTGGATAGTTAATGCTGAATATTTACAGATCCAATGTAATATTACTGGACATTAGAAGGAACAAAAATTAATTTTATTGTTTTCAAAATCATAGCATTTTTCAATGAGATTCAATTGGTGCAAACCATTTGCAGAATCAACAGTCAATAAAGTGACATACTTAAGAAATCAGCAACATTTAAACTTTAGCTGGCATCACAACAGCTTCCCAGCAAACACACAGCTTACCTTAATGCAAATCCCACAACCAATACAGAGAGTTTCTGAAATCCAGGCAATCTTACTTTGAGCAGTAACTTCAATACAAAGCTTTCCTGCAAATAAAAAAACAAAAGAAATAGTTTTACTTAAAGTTTCTAAATTTGTACTAGAGACTTGTTTTATAATTTAGGAATTCACTAAAATTTACATACAATTTAAAGAAAATTATTAGAGACTAAGCTAGTGGCTTTGCTGTAATGTCACTAAACTAGCAATCCAGATCCACAGCCTAATACCTTGGTCACTTGATTCAAATTCCACCATGGCTGATGATGAAATTTGAATTCAATAAAAATCTGGATTAAAAGGCTCTCCCAATGGAGGCCATGTAACCACTGCTGTTTATTGTAAAAACAAAACCCATCTGGTTCACAAACATCCTTTAGGGAGTGATTTTGCTGACCTCACCTAGTCTGTTCTGATATAACACGATTGTTCTGCTCTCGTGCTATGTTATAAGGAAATCGTGGAATAGCTGCACTTTTTACACTAATGGAGCCAGAATCACATTATAGCCAATACAGGTTTAAAAAGCTGGCATTCTATAAATAATGGTTGAAATTCTTCAATTGTGTTAAAGCCAATTCAGGTTGAAGAAACACATTGTAGCAGAACCAACTGTACTGCCATTGAGAGCAATTAAGTACAGACAACAAATACTAGCTGTGTCAGCAATTCCACACCTCATGAGAATACATTTTAAAACATTAACCTTGGGAGGAGTGCAATTAATTCCTAGTGCAATCAGAGTGAAACATAGGATCAAATAAGGGCAGGCTGCACAAACTGGCCTTTTACTCTCTTCAGCATGGATAATTAAGTAGGAGGCATCCTTTGAATAGTGTAGAAAAATAAAGTTATTTCCAATGTTAAGAATATCAAGAACAAGGGGTCACTTCAAAATTAGAGCTAGGTCATTTAAGAAGGAAATTAGAAAACATTTTCTCTGCCCCAAAAGGCTTCAGTTGTCACAAAATTGGAGCTTTCAAGATTGAGCTCAGACGTTCATTGGCTGAAACATATCTAGGGATACGGAGTTAAGTCCAGTAAATAGTGTTGAAAAACTAATCAGCCATGATCTGTTAGAATGGTACAGTAGGCTTAATGACCTGAATGGTGATCTCCTATTCAATTATAGGGAAGAATGCAGTTACACTGCATCTCCAATGAAAGGGCCTCTAGGGAGGTGAGCAGAATGGCTTTGATTTGACCAAAATTAAAAACTGTTAAAAGCTTTGAATCATTTAGGACTGGAGTCTTGAGCTTGTTTGCTTCAAATTCACATTACGGCCAGGAAAGACAATGCATAAATTAAACAGCACCAATTTTCCGATGGCCAGATAGTTATTTCTGCTGCTTGGATGGGTGTTGTGCATTGCGTCCAAGCAGAATCCATCAGTTTACACGCTCTATGGATACTGTCCAAGAAATTGAAGATTCTGGCTGACAATTTACCTATGCTTGGAACTCTCCAAAAGGGTCCACTTAAATCAGAGAATTCTTGCAGCAGTGAATAGTTATTCAGGAAAGAGACAATTAAAAACATAAGAGAATTCCTGGTTAGCTATTAAACTGATCCCAGCAATTTTCCATTTTCCAAACCAAACATACCCCCTCGACCTTTACCTGATAACAGTCCCCTGACCCACTGAGACCTAGCTTCACCACCAGATTCAACATTACCTCATGACCCAACACGCTACATCCATTACCTACGAGCAGCCACATCCCCACAGACTGGAGACTCCTTCCCTCACAACTTCTCTCTGGGAACCCAAGAACTGCCTCCTTTCACTCCTACATGCCTGGCACCTGAACCTCGTACATCTCTGAAACTTATAAATTTCCCAGGATCTGTTGAATCTTCTGTGATGTTGGACATTTAAATCACAGCAGAAGACAACTACTGCTGTGGGAAATGGGATATGGTTCAACTATCCTGCACTACGAGAGACCCGTGGGATTTAGAGTACATTTTTCATTTCTGAAGGAGCCCTGATCAAAATCGCCTGGCACAAAGTTAAAACTCTTTCTGACCATTAAAAAAACAGCAGAATGATAATTGAAGTATATCTGCCACTCATCAAAATCCAGCCAAAGATGTTTCTGCAGTTCATGGAACATAACAGTCAACTATCCACAATCAGGATAATGGCTTTTACACAGAAAGCTGATAATTGCAATTTTTAAATTAATACTTTAAAATAGTCGAATTAATTTAATGTAGGTAAATTAATTTGCTGTGGCTTGATTTTTGGAATTTACTTTAAGACCATATTTCGACAAAAGGAAATTAAAGCATAGAGAAAATTATGGGTGAAACTTTCAGTTACTTGTAATGGGGGCGGGGGGGAAAAATAAGAGAGAAATCGTCATCATCAACGATCAATGCTTTTAATACAATTGAATTTTTTATTATACGTTTTAAGAAAAATTGATTACACTTAGCATGTTGTTGAAAAGAGATAGGGATCAAGGATAAATTCTTGGAGGAAAGCAAAAAGGTCTATCACAGAAGTGAGAAAAAAAGCAATTACAAGTCATTGAATGGAACCATGTGGGAACAGTTCCACCCATCTGGATGACAGTAGAGAGGGTTTGGAGTTAGGTGGGAGTCAACTGTCAGAAAGTAGAGAAAGATGAAAAGGAGAAGTTTAGCTTAAGTCATCCAAGAAGTCATTTGTGACTTATTTTTAAAAAGTCAATACTCTCATTAAAAGGATTCAAATATGAAGTTTCAGGAAAGATAAAAACAGATTTAAAAAGAAACAACACATTCAAGGATTTGAGGACATAGGAAAATAGGGGAAGGATGATAGTTTGTAAAGACAACGGGATCAATGGTTTTTTTTTGGTGTGTGTGAATGAAAGATTGCAGAAAATAGAGGCAAAATCTGAACAAACAGAACTACTTACAATGTTGGTTAACATGAGAGCCAGGAAGGGAAGTTGGACAATCAGCAGTTTATTCAAAGCAGGAGTCATGGAACAGAATTTGCTTCTTTCGAACAAAGCAGATTCTGAGGGTCTGATGGGATTTAAGAGAGACCTCTGGGTACTTCAGTTTCCTCCCACAATCCCAAGGTATGCAGGTTAGATGAATTGGCCATGCTAAATTGCCCATAGCATTCAGTGATGTGTAAGTTAGGTGCATTAGTCAGGGGTAAGTGTAAAGTAATAGGGTAGGAGAAGGGGTCTGGGTGGTTTACTCTTCAGAAGGTTGGTGTGGACTTGTTGGGTCCAATGGCCTGTTTCCACACTGTAGGGATTCTATCTAAACCAAAGAGCTCAGGTCAGGACAGGCAGGAGATCATTAAAGATGATGTGAACAGGACTAGAAGAAGGGAGAGACACAATCCTGATGAGGATTGAGACAAGCCTAATGACAAAAGATGTCCATGAGCTCCTGGTGCTGAAGGCAGAAGAGGCAAAGAGGTTTTAAAGCTGAGAGGGGGTGGGGAGGAGGGATTATCTTTGCATTACAAGATTACTCTGGAATAACAAAGTTAAAAATCACAACACCAGGTTATAGTCCAACAGGTTTAATTGGAAGCACACTAGCTTTCGGAGCAACGCTCCTTCATCAGTGTCGCTCCGAAAGCTAGTGTGCTTCCAATTAAAACTGTTGGACTATAACCTGGTGTTGCGTAATTTTTAACTTTGTACACCCCAGTCCAACACCAACAACTCCAAATCTGGAATAGCATGCAGTTATAGCATATATAAAGCAGGACTTGATAAGTGTTTGTTGGAAATGTTTGTGGATCTGAACTACAGACAACATTTGGTGTTCCATATTTGACAGTGAAACAATTGCATGTGATGGTGGCTATCAGCTCATGTTACTCACTGGACACACTGTTTACCTTGAAACAAATGCATCTTTAGGACACTGAAAGCTTTGTGGAGAGTAATATGCAATACAATAATACAATGGAGGCACGAGAGGGGGAGTGGCATTTTTGATAAGGGATAGCATTACAGCTGTGCTGAGGGAGGACATTCCTGGAAATACATCCAGGGAAGTTATTTGGGTGGAACTGAGAAGAAAGAAAAGGGATGACCACCTTATTGGGATTGTATTATTGACTATTAGGGGGTCTGAGGGAAATTGAGAAACAAACTTGTAAGGAGATCTCAGCTATCTGCAAGAATAATATGGTGGTTATGGTAGGGGATTTTAACTTTCCATAGACTGGGGCTGCCATAGTGTTAAGGGTTTAGACGGAGAGGAATTTGTTAAATGTGTACAAGACAATTTTCTGATTCAGTATGTGGATGTACCTACTAGAGAAGGTGCAAAACTTGACCTACTCTTGGGAAATAAGGCAGAGCAGGTGACTGAGGTGTTAGTGGGGGAGCACTTTGGGGCCAGGGACCATAATTCTATTAATTTTAAAATTGTGATGGAAAAGGATGGACCAGATATAACAGTTGAAGTTCTAAATTGGAGAAAGGCCAATTTTGACAGTATCAGGCAAGAACTTTCAAAAGCTGATTGGGGGCAGATGTTCGCAGGTAAAGGGACGGCTGGAAAATGGGAAGCCTTTAGGAATGAGATAATGAGAATCCAGAGAAAGTATATTCCTGTCAGGGTGAAAGGAAAGGCTGGTAGGTATACAGAATGCTGGATGACTAAAGAAATTGAGGGTTTGGTTAAGAAAAAGAAGGAAGCATATGTAAGGTATAGACAGGATAGATCAAGTGAATCCTTAGAAGAGTATAAAGGAAGGAGTATACTTAAAAGGGAAATCAGGAGGGCAAAAAGGGGACATGAGATAGCTTTGGCAAATAGAATTAAGGAGAATCCAAAGGGTTTTTACAAATACATAAAGAACAAAAGGGTAATTAGGGAGAGAATAGGGCCCCTCAAAGATCAGCAAGGCTGCCTTTATGCAGAACATGGGAGAAGATACTAAACGAGTATTTTGCATTAGTATTTACTGTGGAAAAGGACATAGAAGATATAGACTGTAGGGAAATGGATGGTGACATCTTGCAAAATGTCCATATTACAGAAGTGCTGGATGTTTTGAAACGAGTAAAGGTGGATAAATCCCCAGGACCTGATCATGTGTACCCTAGAACTCTGTGGGAAGCTGGAGAAGTGATTGCTGGGCCTCTTGCCGAGATATTTGTACCATCGATAGTCACAGGTGAGGTGCCGGAAGACCGGAGGTTGGCTAATGTGGTGCCACTGTTTAAGAAGGGTGGTAAGGAAAGCCAGGGAACTATAGACCAGTGAGCCTGATGTTGGTGATGGGCAAGTTATTGGAGGGAATCCTGAAGGACAGGATATACATTTATTTAGAAAGGCAAGGACTGATTAGGGATAGTCAACATGGCTTTATGCGTGGGAAATCATGTCTCACAAACTTGATTTCAGTTTTTTGAGGAAGTAACCGAGAGAATTGATGAGGGCAGAGCAGTAGATGTGATCTGTATGGACTTCAGTAAGGTGTTCGACAAGGTTCCCCATGGGAGACTGATTAGCAAGGTTAGATCTCACGGAATACAGGGAGAACTAGCCATTTGGATACAGAACTGGCTTAAAGGTAGAAAACAGAGTGTTGGTGGAGGGTTGTTTTTCAGACTGGAGGCCTGTGACCAGTGGAGTGCCACAAGGATCGGTGCTGGGCCCTCTAATTTTTGTCATTTACATAAATGATTTGGATGCAAGCATAAGAGGTACAGTTAGTAATTTTGCAGATGACACCAAAATTGGAGGTGTAGTGGACTGCGAAGAGGGTTACCTCAGATTACAACAGGATCTTGACCAGATGGGCCAATGGGCTGAGAAGTGGCAGATGGAGTTTAATTCAGATAAATGCGAGGTGCTGCGTTTTAGGAAAGCAAATCTTAGCAGGATTTATACACTTAATGGTAAGGTCCTAGGGAGTGTTGCTTTACAAAGAGACCTTGGAGTGCAGGTTCATAACTCCTTGAAAGTGGAATCGCAGGTGGACAGGATAGTGAAGGCGGCGTTTGGTATACTTTCCTTTTATTGGTCAACTGAGTACAGGAGGTCATGTTGCAGCTGTACAGGACATTGTTTAGGCCACTGTTGGAATATTGCGTGCAATTCTGGTCTCCTTCCTATCGGAATGATGTTGTGAAACTTCAAAGGGTTCAGAAAAGATTCACAAGCATGTTGCAAGGGTTGGAGGATTTGAGCTACAGGAAGAGGCTGAACGGGCTGGGGCTGTTTTCCCTGGAGCGGAGGCGGAGGGATGACCTTATAGAGGTTTACAAAATTATGAGGGGCATGGATAGGGTAAAGAGGCAAAGTCATTTCCCTGGGGTCAGGGAGTCCAGAACTAGAGGGCATAGGTTTAGGGTGAGAGAGGAGAGATACAAGAAATCTATGGGGCAATCTTTTCACACAGAGGGTGGTACGTGTATGGAATGAGCTGCCAAAGGAAGTGGAGGCTGGTACAATTGCAACATTTAAGAGGCATTTGGATGGGTATATGAATAGGAAGGGTTCGGAGGGATATGGTCCGGGTGCTGGCAGATGGGACTACATTGGCTTGGGATATCTGGTCGGCATGGACAGTTTAGACCGAAGCATCTGTTTCTGTGCTGTACATCTGACTCCAGAACAATGTATGTCAAAATTAAAAACCACATCCTTTCCAAGCGTGCTGCACACAGTTATTTACGTGTAATATAGACATCAGGAACATATTTCATTGCAAAAAGAGATTTGTAATTGAAATCTCAGCACAAATATGGAGAGAAAACTGAAGGGCAGGTTAACTTGGTCTGCTCTACCATACTTCTCAGTAGTTAAATCAAAAGGCTTTGTTTCAGACTTGAATGTAGTTAACTACATATCACCATCTCACATCACAAATGCATTCTATCAGGACATTCTGCCACATACAGAACTGGAAATTTGAGGTCATCCCAACCTGCTGTCACTTATATTCTAACTTTCACCAAGTTCCAATCACTAACCTATTCCAGCTTCTGTAAACCAATGCCTCTAATTTTAAAATTTTCATCCTTGGCCTCGCACTACCTACCAAGGTCTTAAACATTAGCACCCTTTTAAGGATTGCCTTCTGTGCATCTCCAATTTTAATGACTCCACCATTGGTGAATGTTGTTCTGTCAGCTGCTGAGGCCCTAAGCTCCGTAATTCTCTCCATAAACCCCCTCGTTACCTCTCTTTCCTCCTTTAAAACTACCTTTCTGACTATGCTTTTGGTCATCTATCTTAATTCTGTTTTATAATGCTCGTGAGGCATATTGTTTTTTTAATTACATGATAGGGGTTATGCAAGTGACAGTTCTTTTTTTAAATTGGAAATAAGAAGTATATTTATACTTCACTGATTTTGGGCACTTTTTGTTCTCACCAATAGTTGTTTAAAAACGTAGGGTTTTTATTAACATTACAGACATACTAAAAAGCGACAAATTGATCTCTTTCCATCATAAAGAACTACAAAGTGCCACTAACAGATTTGCATAAATTTATTTTTCTTTTCATCCACCTACAGCAATACAAGAAAAACAAAACTGCTTACCCATTCGAACTACTGGACAGCTCTTCTTGCATTCCTGACGACATTTTTTGGGCTTGCACTTATCATGGCTGACTATGGCAATTCTGGTTAGCTTATCTGCCATATTGCCTCAGTGAGCTCGTATCTTGACGAGAAAAACTTTGTATCATGCCAGAAAGCTGTCACAATCTACGAACAACAACAACAAAAAATATCCATTAATCAGAAAAGCCTCATGTACAGGAGAAAAGTATATCAGTATGTAACATTATACAGTCAGAATCATACAAATAGACCCTTTGGGTTCAACTGATCCATACCAACCAGACATCCCAAACTGACCTAGTCCCATTTGCCAGTATTTAGCCCATATCCCTCTATTCATAAACCCTCCAGATGCCTTTTAAAATGCTGTAATTGTAACCACTTCCACAGCTTCTTCTGCCAGCTCATTCCATACACGTACCGCCCTCTGTGTGAAGATATCCCTCAGGTCCCTTTTAAATCTTTCCTCTCTCACCTTAACTCTACGTCCTCTTGTTTTGGACACCCTCAGACTCGCGAAAAGACCCTGGCTATTCATTATATCCATGCCACTCATTATTTTATAAACCTCTATATGGTCACCATTCAGCCTCTGAAGTTCCAGTGAAAAAAAAGCCCCAGCCTTTTCAGCTTCTCCCTGTACCTTAAACTCTCCAGTCCAGAAAAGATTCTTGTAAATCTTTTCTGCACCGTCTCAAGTTTAGCAACATCCTTCCGACAGAATGGTGATCAGGACAGTATGCAGTGTTCTAAAAGTAGACTCACCAGTATTCTGTACAACCACAGAACAGTGTTCCAATTCTTATGCTCAGTGTTGTGACCGATAAAGGTAATGGGGCCAAACACTTTCGTCACCACCCTGCCAACTGTGACTCCACTTTCAAGTAACTACGCACTCCAAGGTCTTTGTTCGGCACCAATGCCAGGGGCCTATCACTAACTGCATAAATCCCTGTCCTGGTTGCCTTACCAAAATGCAACACCTCACATTTATCTAAATTAAACTCCATCTGCTACTCCTCAGCCCGTTGGCTATTCTGACTAAGGCCACGTTGTACTCGGATCATGATCTTCATTGTCCACTACACCACCTATTTTGGGGTCATCTGCAAAGTGACTAACCATGTGCCGACATTCACATCCAAATCATTTATTTAAAATATGCATATTACTAAAAATTTCAAAAAACAATAATAATATTGAAAATGAAAAGACAATTTTGGAAGCAACTGGTGATCTGGATGAATTTAAATTCAATAAGTCTAAAACAAAACCTAGTATCTGTTACCACAATTGCGAAACTATCAAATTTATGAAAAGCTAATCAAAGTTCACGAAGGCTCTTCCAAGAAGGAAAGCTGCCATCCTTACCTAGTTTAGCTTACATATGATGGGAAATACACAATGAGCTGACTCTTACTGCTCTGTGAAACCCAGTATAGCAAGGCATTCAGGCACATTGAATCGCTAACAAAACGTTGAACAATACAACAGACCACAAGAACTGGTCTAGGTATTGAAATAAATTCACATCCTGCCTAGTCAATCCTTCAAAGTCACTGAGATACAGTAATGTCAAAATTGAAAGATACCAACAGACTAGTCAACAACAGATCTCAGAATCATACCTTACTTCCAATGTTCCAGATTCCTCAATCACTACCTCTACATATGTCTGCTTTCATTAGCGGGATGAATCAACCAGAAGTAGGGGCATAGTTGCGTGTATTTGGGAAGGGGTGATCCTGGTAGTGCTCAATGTGGACACGAAGTCTCATGGCATCGCGTCAACTATGGGCAGTGAAACCCTAATCATCACCTGCAGTCCTCTCTCAACTCAAACTGATGTGGAACACCACTTGTCCATGTTATCCATGGATATTTACTCCATTTGGAAGCCTACCTTTTGCTTCCAACACACAGTAACAACTGTGATTCAAAGTATGTCACCATTGTGAGTAAAGCACTTGAGTCTCTCTCTCAAATTGGCCACACAATCCCCTCTTTGTTTCCAAACCTCAGATCAATTCTATATAGTAAATATAGTTGAAAAACAACTGGTTAAAATGGTTTAGCCAAACAAAACAGAAGAAATTCAAAAATTAGGAGAACATGCCTGGCATGACCTGATGTTTAATGCTGGTCAAACCCATTAGTTGAGGATGTTGGCTTTATGCTTAGTTTAGTAGATGTTCAAAACTTGATGTTAACAGTTCTTGTAGCTTTATGAAACTTGTAATACATAATCAACCGCCAGATCAATGGCACCATAAATTGGCTCTGCTGTACATCAGGGAGGGCTGAAGTGCAAGTGAGCAGTAGTAATAGGGGACTCTAGTCAGGTGTTTTAGATAGGCATTTTTGGGGTCACGAGTGAAACTTCAAGATGCTTTGTTGCCAGGGTCAAGGATATCACAGGACATTCTGAAAGGGGAGGGTGAGCAGCCAGATGTTATGGTCCTTATTACTAGTAATGACAGACAGAAAGAGAGTGGAGATCCTGCAAAAGGAAATTTGGAATGTTAGGTAGCAAGTTGAAAAGCAGGATCTCAAGGGTTGTAATCTCAGGATTATTCCCTGCGCCATATGTTGAGGACACCAGAAATAGCAAGATAATACAGCTGAATGTGTGGCTAAAGAGCTGACATAAGGAGGAGGGCTTCAGATATCTGGATTGTTGCAGTTTCTTGCAGGGCAGGAGAGACCTGCACAAGAAGGATAGCTTGCACCTAAACTGTGAAGGCACCAATATCCTTGTGGAAGGTTTGCTACTGCCACTTGGGAGAGTGGCAGATATGTAAACAGGGCATGGTAAGACTTAAATGAACAGGGTTATTGTAATGAGTACTTTTAAGTTTCCCAGTATTGTCTGGAACTGTGTCAGGGGTTTAGTTGGGTCAGAAATGGTTAGGTGCATCCAGCAGGGCTTCTTGAAACAATAGGTGGATAGTCGAAATAGGAAAGGGGCCATACTAGACCTTGTATTGCAGAATGAACCTGGCTAAATTTCAGTGGTGGAACATTTTGGGAACAGTGATACAATTTCATAAGTTTTAACATACAATAGTTAGGGATGAGACTGATCCTCAGGTGAAAATGTTAACTTAATGGACGGCGAAATACAATAGTACTGGGCAGGAACTGGAGAAATTAGATTCAGGGCAGCTGTTTGAGGATAAATCCACATCTGGCAAGTGGGAGTCTTTTAAATGCCAGCTGATCAGAGTTCAGGACCAGTACATTGCCAAGAGGATGGAAGATTCAGTAACTCTAGATGACAAGAGATATTGAAAGTTGAAAAGCAAAATGAAGCATATGCCAAGCCCTTGAAACCAAACCAGACCTTGGATGAATATAAAAGAAAAGGAAAGGACTTAAACAAATAATTAGCAGGGCAAAAGATGGCCACAAATATCCTTGGCAAGTAGAATTAATGAGAATCCCAAGGCATTTTATACACATTAGGAGCGAAAGGGTAGCTCCACTGAAGGACAAAGGAGGGAATTTATGCATGGAGCCAGGGAAAGTGGGTGAGGCCATTCACAAGTATTTTGCATTGGCATTCACCAAGGAGCAGGATATGAACAGTGGCAATATTAAGAAGGGGCATGTTGATATTAACAAAATGATGTAGGGAGCCTTGAAAAATAAGGTAGATAAGTCCCTAGGACCTAATGGGATCTCTAAATCATAACATGAACATTGGTAAAGGTGTAGATAGTGATGAAGGTTGTCAAAGGATACTGCAGGAAATAGACCAGTTGGAAAATTGGGCATAGACATGGCAGATGGGCGTTTAACCTGGAGAAGTGAGGGGTGATGCATCTTTGGAGGTTAAATGCAGGATAAAAGTATATTGTAAATGGCAGGATGTTTGGAGCACTGATATACAGAGGAATCTTGGGGTGCAAGTGCATAGCTCCAAGAAAGTGGTAACACAAGTGGATAAGGTGGTAAAGAAGGCATGGAACATCCTTGCCTTGGTCAGGGCACTGAGTTTAAAAATTGGCATTTCATATTGTAGCTGTAAGTACTTTAGTTAGGCTGCATCTGGAGTATTGCGTACAATTCTGTTTATCATACTATAGGAGATATGTAGAGGCTTTGGAGAGTGCAAAAGAGGTTTCCCCAGGATGTTGTGTGCATTGGAGAGCTGTAAGGACAAGTTGGACAAACTTGGATTGTTTTTTTGCTATAGCTTCGGAGGCTGAGGGGCACCATGATAGAAGCATGCAAAATTATGAGGAACACAAATAGGGTGGATTTTCAGAATCTTTTTCCAAGGGTGGCAATGTCACATACCAGAGGGGAAATTTTAAAGGAGACAAGAGAGAGAATGAGCATTTCTTTTTCAAAAAAAACACCACACAGGTGGTAGGTAGTTGGAACACTGTGCCAAGGGAGGTGGCAGAATCAGATACTTATAGCACTGTTTAACAGACATTTAGACACCTGAATGGGGAAAAGGGGGATATGGACCACATGTAAGCAGAAGGGATTAGTTAGAATGGCACCATGTAGGTACAGACATGGGCCAAATGGCCTGCTCTGGTGCTGTACTCTTCCACGTTTTACTGGGCAAGGTCAACGGCAGTGGTAAATTGTAGAAGAAATTCAGTAAAGTTTGATAAAGAAGTGATACCAACAGGAATAAGACAAGCTAGTACGGCAATGCATGTTTTTGCAGGCAAGAACCTTTTACACCCCATGGATCCACAGCAGCAATGACTGGTGAGGAACCTTGTACATCCTGAGACCTGTATCAACATGGATAGCAAACTGGAGAATATATTACATGTCTGTACAATGGAATGAGAAGGATGTAGAACATAAGATTTCTGTTTATTGTCCAGTAATTAAATTTAAATACATGTGACCATGGGGCTTAATGGTCAATAGCTTTCTGTAAATAATCAGAGAAGTCCTCACACTGGAGGGAGATGAGCAGAGATTCTTTGAGTAAACATGAAGTTAACCTGCATCCTGGGGTCCTTCTGTGGTCTGTATAAGAAGGATAACCACAATAATCTTCATTTGCCTAGGATGAGTGCAATTTCAACAACAAAAAAATTTAAAATCATCCAGGACAATACTCAATCAGCAGCCCATCAAACAATATACAGCAGTAATATGAACTATTTACAACATGTGATGCAGCAATTCTGCAAGCCTCCTTCAAACAGCATTTTTCAAACCGGTGACCTCGATCACCTGGAATAAAGGCAGCAAGTATGTGGGAAGCACTAACTGCAAGTTCCTCAAGAAGCTACACATCATCACTTGCAAACATGAAATAGAAGAAGTAGACCATTCAGCCAGTCAGGTCTTATTCCATAAGATCATGTTACACTGTTAGTGTTCCAAATGCTAATTATCTTCTACCCCCACTAATTTTGATTCCACTGTCCAACAAGGATTCATCCAATTCTGCCTGAAAAATATTCAATGAAACCCCATCACCTCTGCATCAGAAACAAAGTTCCAAATTCACACAATCCTTCAAAAATAAAAGCTTCATCTATTGTAAAAAGGCAGTCGCTAATTAGAATAATTCAGAATCTTACATTTTTAATCAAGTCACCAGTCATGCTAAACTCCTGTGGAAACATACCCAGATAATGTAAACTATCCTCAGAATAACCACTCATTCCAGATATTAATCTAGTAAACTTCCTCTGAACCAGCTCCACCATTTAAATCCTTCCTTAAATAAAAGGAGACCAAACAAAAAGTACTCTGGATAGTACTGAAGATGGTCTCATCAATATCCTCAATAACTGAAGCATAATATCCTTGCTTTTTATGTTCGATTCCTCACAATCTTAAAAAAAATGCTATCCTAATGAGATGTAAGGCAGCCATCACTAAAGACTCTGTCCCACTCCAGTAATACTCTCTTCCAATCTCTTGCATCAGGCAGAAGATACAGAAGCTTAAACATATACCAACAGGTTCAAGACAGTTTCTTCCCTATTATTAGGCTGCTAAAGAGACCTCTAATTTCAAATCTAATGTCGATCTTACTTTGTGCACCCATAACCTTACATGCTTCGCTCTGTCCAAACACCCAATGATCTGTATGTTGTTATATGTTGATCTCAAAAAGCAAGGTGCTGGAAAAAGCACAGGAGGTCAGGCTCCATCAGAGGAGCAGGCAAGTCAACGTTTCAGGCATTAGTCCTGTTGAATGCAAAACAGAAATCTTCACTGTATATAAGTACATGTGACAATAAGTCAAATGTTATGCTGTACTTGCACACTATTTAAGCACTTGGACACCTAGATTCACTAGCTAGCTAACAACTTCATATTTTCTTGCAACCTTCTGTTACAACATGGGGTAAACTCTCCTGCTTAATTTCAAACCGGCAATACAGAAAAAAAAATCCCGTGAAGCAATCTGTGAAAATTTGATCGGCCAACAACTAGTTAAAGTAAAAATTAACAATTTTATTTCTTAAAGTCCAAGAGAATAACTTACTAACAACTATTTACAACTCCTTCCTCTAACCTATCTGTAACCGATAAAACTCCCAATTAAGATTTACAAAACCAAACAGCTTTCGTCTTCTGTATTTCTGTCTTTTCTTCTTAGGGATTTCTGCTTCATAGGTTACTGTTCAATAAAGGTATCTTTAAGAGAGCTATTTTTCAGGCAGTCTTTTTATATGCTGGGACTTAGCAGTTCTCTGCTCAACTGTTCAATTTTACCTTTTCTTGTACCTCCAAAGCATCGGATTGTGTCATTGGTTTTTAATGTTATCAATATACTAAATTAATACTGGATTGGAGTTTAGTATTTTTTGGGGTATGAGTTAAACTGGCCTAATTTGAATCTGTTTGGTTGTTTCCAGGCAACCAACTAAGCGAGTTGTTTGACCAAATATTACATTATATTTCTTTTCAGAACATTTGGTTCTGTCAGGTAGTTTTGTTGCTTTTAACTCTCTTAAAAGGTACAGTACACCCACATCTTCAGAACACTTCCCTCTTTCTTCATTGGACAGTGTATTGAGTACAGGAGTTGGGAGGTCATGTTGCAGCTGTACAGGACATTGGGTAGGCCACTTTTGGAATAATATGTGCAATTCTGGTCTCCCTCCCATTGGAAGGATGCTGTGAAACTTGAAAAGGGTTCAGAAAAAATTTACAAGGATGTTGCCAGGGTTGGAGGATTTGAGCTTGAGGATGAGGCTTTTTTCCTCTGGAGTGTCAAAGGCTGACGGATGACCTTACAGAGGTTTATAAGGTCATGAGGGGCACGGATAGGGTAAATAGACAAGGTATTTTCCCTGGGTTGGGAGAATCCAGAACTAGAGCGCATAGGTTTAGGGTGAGAGGGGAAAGATATAAAAGGCAACTTTTTCACGCAGAGGGTGGTGCATGTTTGGAATGAGCTGCCAGAGGAAGTGTTGGAGGCTGGTACAATTACACCATTTAAAAGGCATCAGGATGGGTATATGAATAGGAAGGGCTCAGAGGGATATGGGCCAGTGCTGGCAAACGGGACTAGATTAGGTTAGGATATCTTGTCAGCATGGACGAGTTGGACACAACGGTCTATTTCGTGCTGTACATCTCTATGACTATTAGATTTTTGCCACTTTCAAAACTGATCTATATCTTTCTGCAAACTCCTTAAGCTTTCTTCATATTAATTGGCGCCGCCTGTGACTTTAGTTACCATATCTTTCACTCCCTTCATCTAAGTTATTGATACAAGTTGTAAAAAGCTGATGTCTTAACAGAGGACCCTCCCCACTTATCACATCCTGCCAAATACCCTTTATGTACTGAGTAAATCTGCCAGCCAATCTTTTCTCTGTACTGATATGTTACCAGTTACATCATGAGCATACATTTTATGCAGTAACCCTTGGAAACCCACGTCCATTACCCAATAAGCTCCGCCTTATCCACAATGTGTACTACTCAGAGTACGAGATGTTCAGAATGGAAACAGACCCTTTGGTCCAACTTGTCCACACTAATCAGATATCCCAAATTAATCCAGTTCCATTTGCCAGTACTTGGCTCATATTCCTCTAAACCCTTCCTATTCATATACCTATCCAGATGCCTTTTAACTTTTGAAAGTGTACCCACCTCAAAGACTTCCTCTGGCAGCTCATTCCATACATGCATCAACCTCTGCATGAAAAAGTTGCCCTTTAGGTCCTTTTAAATTTTTTTTCCCCTTACCCTAAACCTATGCCCTCTAGTTCTGGACTTCGCCACCCCAGGGAAAAGATCTTGTCTATTTACCCTATTCATGCCCCTCATAACTTTATTGGAGTTAATTGCAAGAATAGAGGTTTATAAATTGGCTAAACAGAACTTTCTTTTGATGAAACCATGATGAATCTTCCCGATAACCTCATGTTTTCCTGATGTACATAGGTACAATTTCCAACAAAGTATAACTTCCATATGCTAGCCATCAAGCTAACTGACTGATAAAATATCCTTTTTCTGCCTTTTTTGAATAGAGGTTATATTTGCCATTTTCCAGTCTGTTGGAACTTTTCATGAAACTAAAGAATTTCAGAGAATTAACAACGAATGGACCTACTCACCAATTAGCCACCTCTCAAGACCCTACGACAAAGTCCATCTTGTCCCATAATGGTCGAAAGTGAGTTTAAGTTAATATTAAAGCAGTAATAATTGGGATTAGGATAATTATGGTTTTGGGAAAAACAATATTCAGCAAGAACTGGTAAAGGCTAGAGAATCTCATCCACGATCTGTTGTTGATGCTCATGTACCGGTGTGTGAGTTTCATAGAACTCGCTCACTCTTTCAGAAGAAATTATCAAGTTGATTGGACCTCAGGCACAGCCAAAACAGAACGGAGAAATAACAGAGAGAAACTGATAAAGTGGTCAAAGAAAGAATTCCTCCCTTCAAGGTGCAAGATTAGATTAGATTCCCTACAGTATGGGAACAGGCCCTTCGGACCAACAAGCCCACACAGACCCTCTGAAGAGCAACCCACCCACACTATTCCCCGACTTTACCCCTGACTAACATATCTAACAACATGGGCAATTTAACATGGCCAATTCACTTAATCAGCACATTTTTGGATGGTGGGAGGAAACTGGAGCACCCAGAGGAAACCCACGCAGACTTGGGGAGAATGTGCAAACTCCACACAGACAGTCACACGAGGCAAGAAGAACCCAGTTCCCTGGTGCTGTGAGGCAGCGGTGGTAATCACTGAGCCACCGTGCCATCCCCAAGCGACAAGAATCCTCAGAAGCCTTATATCTGGTTTGCTTGTTAATTAGTAAACACAATTAAATAAATCCTGCTTTTTAAAAAAAAACACTTGCTATTACACTCTGTATAATGATGCTGACTTGACAAGAAATTGCCATTTGATGTTATGGTCCAGATTAGACTCCCTCAAAATATTTTAACATAGACTGGATCCAACTTTTTTTTATTTTAAAAGGCAAATATAAAAGTGTCTGTTGCAGATGAAACATGACTGGTCAAACTACTTTGCTACAAAAGCAAAACAACTTATTTGAACACTGTAGTTAAAATACCAATTGAAGAACGAGGAATTTAGCATGACTTAACTCTACTGGAGAACTTAACAGAATAAGAGTACAATAATTAACTGTTTGAATATATTAACATCCCACAAACACACCCTTTGGCAAAACAAAAGGAAAAATTCAGAGGTTCTCACACGCAGTTCTCCAATCCAGAGCAAAAAAAAAGAGAAAATTCAGAGAAGAGTAGCAGCCAGGAGATAGTCACTCAAGCTTCCAATTCTGTTAAGACCCAATAGCTCCTGATGCTACTGACAAAATCAAAACCCTGAAATATGGATGAGGCAGAGCTGGTCACACTTGTTCAGGCTGTTAAAAAAACCCTAAGCTGTTTACTCAAGTGGTATTCAGTAGTCAACTCAGTACCTCTGCCTACAACCTCTCTTCAGTTTGATTAGTGCCATTTGCATTGTGATTGCCACTTCACTAAAGTTCCTCTCACCTTCATGTCCTGATTTCAAACCATCTCACTGTTAGATCAAAATCCAAGCACTTCCTTTCTAACAGCATTGAACATACTTACACCCCACAAACTGTGGAGGTTCAAGCCAGCAGTTCCAACTATCTTGAGGGATGTTAGTGAGGAGCAATAAAACCTGGCTTTGCCAGAAACACCTCCTGAATGTACAGAAAACAAACCCGTAGCATATCCCAATAGACTGAAGAACATTTAACAAGTATTACACAACTAAATCATTTCAAAGGTTAATGCAACAGGTCCAAATACTAGACTCAAATTAGACTAACAATCATGCAAATTTTGATATTTACAAAATAACTGTTTCCTTAGGAAGGAGATGAATTAATGTTTAAACACTGTTTCTCAGTAAACATTAGTTTAGGTTTTCAATTAGCCTTATTTTCTACAAGCAAAACTACTTTTAACCAATTTCAATAAGCTAAACCCAACTCAATTAAGATGATAACAATTTTAGGCATTTGACTATTATTAAAAATAAAGAATTCAGAGTAGTAGCAAAAAATGTCCCTGAATGACTTTTTCCCGAATGCTGCTAATAATTAAACTTTTGACAAATGAAAAAAAAAACGGAATGAAGGAACCGCAACCCTTCTCATAAAGTAAACTGCTAGCGTTCTGTAGAGACAGACTTGTCATTGCCCCATTCAAACTTTCGCGTGATATACAAGATTCAAACACAAACACCCACAGCGATCGGTTATAACATTGCAAGATTGGGGAATGTAACTCAAAAAGGCTATGCTTTCTTCAGAATTTGAACACTGGGGCAAAAGGCCAACCGCTTTAACAAGTACATCATCCGCTGTCCAGCTCTCCCCGCCTGAACATCAACGTCTGAGGCCAGTCACACAGCTGCCATCTCTAGCAAAGGCTGTTGTAACAGGTAGACTCGGCTGCGGCCTATGCCAGGCAATGGGCCCCAGGCCTACATGAAGTCCACGCTCTCTCCCACAAACTCTTCACCCCACCCCTGCCGCTGAATCACATGGAGATCTCTCCTTTACCCGGGCGGGACGCTGTGACAGTGCGAGCGGCAGCGACTACATGAGCCGAATCCTCGGTAGGCTTTGCCGCCTGCCCAGAGGTTGCGGTAGAAGTCCACCCTGGCTTTTCTCTGCTCTCTGCAAACGTGGTCGTCAGGAGGTGGGGGAAGGGGAGGGGAAAATAAAAGCCGGTGAAGATGGCTCCCCCCTCCCCCCCCGCCTCTCGCCTACGCCGCCGCAAGCATGCGCAGTGCCTCCAGCGTCGGCTTGCGTCTGACGTCAGCGCGTCGAGGACGGTTGACACCAGCCGGTGGCGGGACCGGGGAGACTGACTGACTGACTGACTGACTGAGGGGGTCATGGGGCTGGCCTGAAATTCATCTTCGCCGGGTAAGTGCAACCGTGACCGGTTACTGAGACCCAGACCGCCAACTGAACTGCGTCGAGGGGTGGGGGGAAAACAGCGGAAAGTGTTTGTTGTTGTGGTTCTGTTCGCCGAGCTGGGAATTTGTGTTGTAGACGTTTCTTCCCCTGTCTAGGTGACATCCTCAGTGTTTGGGAGCCTCCTGTGAGGCGCTTCTGTGCTGTTTCCTCCGGTATTTATAGTGGTTTGAATCTGCCGCTTCCGGTTGTCGGTTCCAGCTGTCCGCTGCAGTGGCCGGTATATTTCCAGTGGAACATGTCGTGTTCGGGTTGTGAACTACAATTGGACGTAAAGCGAGCGCTGCAGATTAGATTGGAGAGTGTGTTGCTGCAGCAGGTCAGGCAGCATCCCAGGGAGCAGGAGAATCGACGTCTCAGGCATAAGCCCTTCATCAGGATTCCCAATGAAGGGCTTTTGTGAACTATGAATCCCACTTTCCCCCACCAATAAACTCCGCTCAAAATGCTTCCAACTCCTGGTTTTGGAATCCCTCCAGCTATTCGGCCTATCGACTGCACACCCACCCTCCGAAGAGCATCCCACCCCTGACATAATTCCTGTACCCCCTGCATTGACAGTGGCCAATTCACCCAGCCTGTGCGTCACGTGCCACCTAACACGGTTAATCCACCCAACCTGCATGTCCACAGACTGTGGGAGGACGCCCACACAGACGGTTGCTGGAGGGTGCCGTGGTAGTAAGTGCTTGCGTGTCCTGTTTTTCTGTAGGAAATTTTACCCCTGTCTCCACAGATGATGAGGATTTGGAAATGCAACAGTATGCCACGAAGAAGATTGGTGCTTTTCTGACACTTTTCGCAGTGCACCGAGTGACCGTCTCAGGAGGCCACTGAGCAGTGGATGTCTCGCCTTGAGTTTCAGTGATGCCACCAGACTGACTGAGTTTCTTCAATGCATTCTGTTTTCATATCAATTTATCGGGCAATTTGTTACCGGACTGCCAACGATGAGATGATGTGCTTCCTCTTGCTGTATGGAAAGCTAACAATAATTTAAAGCAATTTGACCACAAAGAAAACACCTGATCAATGAAATTGAAATGCTTTACTAAAAGGAAACGGTTCATTAATGGGACATGGGAGTTGCTGAAAGGCAGCGCTTTTTGCCTCTCCTGAGCTGTTTGACCATGCAATGAATGAGACATTTGAAGTGCTGATTTTCATTCGGTGAAAGTATATCCAGTGTGTTCTTGTGAAGTTCAGGGTCAGTACTATGTTTTGAAATGTGACATGTGAGTTGGAGAGTACTTTGCAACAGGAGGTGATTCAGTCTGTCTCTACACCTTGTCCTTCAAGATGTGGAGCTCATACACAACTCCTTGAAAAACAGTTTCTAAGAGTATCTTGCAAACTGATCAGTGCAGCTATAATGTGCTAGGGTTGATTGGAGTGAATGTTGAAGGTAGTAGATGAGGTGCCAATCAACTGGGCCATTTTGTCCCATTTTCTTCCACTTGTCCACCCATTCCATCAGGCTATTTCCTCTTGAAGTTTATCACTACCGAACAAGCCAAATGGCCTCCTCCTTCAAAGACCGCAATTTCCCTTCAGACGTGGTTGACGATGTTCTCCACTGCATCTACTCCACTTCCTGCTCCTCCACCCTTGAACCCTGCCCCTCCAATAGCCACCAGGACAGAACCCCACTGGTCCTCACCTACCACCCCACCAACCTCCAGATACATCGTATCATCCTTCGTCATTTCCGCCACCTCCAAACAGACCCCACCACCAAGGATATATTTCCCTCCCCTCCCCTATCAGCGTTCCGGAAAGACCACTCCCTCCGCGACTCCCTCGTCAGGTCCACACCCCCCATCAACCCAAGCTCCACTCCCAGCACCTTCCCCTGCAACCGCAAGACATGCAAAACTTGCGCCCGCACCTCCCCCGTCACTTCCCTCCAAGGCCCCAAGGGATCCTTCCATATCCATCAGAAATTCACCTGCACCTCCACACACCTCATTTACTGCATCCGCTGCACCTGATGTGGCCTCCTCTACATTGGGGAGACAGGCCGCCTACTTGCGGAACGTTTCAGAGAACACCTCTGGGACACCTGCACCAACCAACCCAACCGCCCCGTGGCTGAACACTTTAACTCCACCTCCCACTCCTCCAAGGACATGCAGGTCCTTGGCCTCCTCCATCGCCAGACCATGGCAACACGACGCCTGGAGGAAGAGCGCCTCATCTTCCGACTAGGAACCCTCCAACCACAAGGGATGAATGCAGATTTCTCCAGCTTCCTCTTTTCCCCACCCCCACCTTATCTCAGTCCCAACCCTCGGACTCAGCACTGCTTTCTTGACCTGCAATCTTCTTCCTGACCTCTCCGCCCCCACCCCCTCTCCAGCCTATCGCCCTCACCTTAACCTCCTTCCACCTATCGCATTCCCAATGCCCGTCCCCCAAGTTCCTCCTCCCTACCTTTTATCTTAGCCTGCTTGACACACCCTCCTCATTCTTGAAGAAGGGCTTATCCCCGAAACGTCGATTCTGCTGCTCCTTGGATGCTGCCTGACCTGCTGCGCTTTTCCAGCAACACATTTTCCAGCTCTGATCTTCAGCATCTGCAGTCCTCATTTTCTCCCATTCCATTCACCTGTCACCCCTGAGCTTAGTAACGTATGTTGTCTCCCAGCGAGAGAAGCTTCTTCGAAATCTTGCACCCTTGTTTTGAAATCCCTCACCATTCCATGTTTATATAACCACCTCGATCTCTGCACTGCACTGGTGAAAACTGTGCCAGCAGCTAACTGAGCCCCAATATCAGATTGTTTTCCACCAAATAGTATGAATTTATTTCTACCACTTGTGGTCTTTAAGTGAAATTGCAAGCTTTTCAGAAAATATTCAAATTAAACTTTTTTTTAGTGGCAGCTGATAGAACCTGGCACATCCAAAGATGGTTGTGGTGGTTGGAGGTTAGTCATTTCCAGGGCATCTGTGCAGGAGTTCCTCGGGATAGAACATTTTAATTAAACTGTTGAGATGTGTTATGATAGACCTTTGGCGCAGTTGGAACTTGAGTTAGGGATACTACCACTGGGCCACAAGAACCCTCTGTTCCTAAGCGTAGTGTTGTATGCCCAAATATCTTCAGCCGCTTCATCCAAGATCAGAAGTGAGGATGTTCGTGCAATGATCAGTATCATTCGCGACTTCTCAGGTAATTAAGCAGTCATTGTCCACATGTAACCAATCTGGAGAATATCCAGGCTTGGGCTGAAAAGTGGCAAATAATATTCAGGCCCCACAAATGCCTGGCACTAATCAAATCCAACAAGAAACAATCTAACCATTGCCTCTTGACATTCATTGGCATTACCATCACTGAATTTTCCCTCAATATCCTGGGGGTTTCCATTGACCAGAAACTGTATTGGGCTTACTAATGTAAATACAGTGGCTACAAAAGCAGGTCAAAAGTGAGGAATACTGCAATAAGTAACCCTCCTCCTGATTCTCCAAAGCCTGTCTACCAGCTACAAGGCAGAAGTCAGGAGTGTGATGGAATAATCCCCACTTGCCTGGATGAGTGCAGTTCAACAACTCAAGAAGCTTGATACTATCCAGGACAAAACAACCAATCTGAATGGTGCCACATCACTTCACCGACACTCCGTAACAGCAACGTACACTATCTACTGTACAAGATTGATGGTAGAAATTTGCCAAAGGTCCTGAGGTAGGACTTTCAAAGCCCACAATCAATTCCATCTAGAAGGACAAGGGCAACAGATGTAGTTGATTCTGTTATAATGTGTGATTCTTCGATGTGAATTGGTTTTAATGTGATTGAAGATTTTAGACTGTTATTTGTAGAAGGTGAATTTCCTTAACTTTATTGGCTATAATGCGTTTCTGGCCCTGTTAGTTTACATGGCATGCCTATTGCGTGATTTTCTTAAAATAAGAGAATGCACAAGCACGGGACTTCCATGAGACATAGAAACACTATCCACCTGCAAGTTCTCCTCCAATTCTCTCAGTATTCCGACTTGGAAATACATCATTGTTCCTTCAGTGTCAATAGGTCAAAATCCTGTAATTCTCTTCCTAATGATACTGAGAGTCTACCTCTAGCACATGGACCACATGGACTATAGTGATTCAGGAAGGCAGTTCACCATCACCATCTTGAGGACGATGAGAGGCAGGCAATAAATGCTGGTCCAGTCAGTGATGTCATGCTGCTGAGGTTGTCTTTTGACTTATGGAGTACCTGTTTATCTTTGTTCAAAATATGCTTAAAAATAAAAATAATTTTGTTTTCATCAAGTTTTAAATGCTTGTGGATTTTAAGATTATGCTTTCGGCTATTTACAAATTGTCTCGACTTAACAGTGATGACTTGCAGTTATTAACAACTTAGGTGCACGGATGAAATTACTATAGTCAACTTTGCAGATGGCACTAAAAAAGGAGGAAAAATAAGTTGCAATGAAGAAATAAAAAAGTTACAAATGGATATGGATCGGTTAATTATATGGACCAAAATCTGGCTGATGGATAACCTCTCACTTATCCATTTTGGTCAGAAGAATAACAAGGCAACATATCTAAATGGAGAAATGTCAAAATGCTTTGGTGCAGAGTGATCTGGGTGTTCCTGCACATGAGTTGCAGAGAGCGAGCAAGCAAGTACAGCAGGTAATAAGGAGGATAAATGGAATTTTGATATTTATTGCTAAAGGAATAAAATGCATAAGTAAGGAAGTGTTGTTGCAATTGTACAGGCATTGGTGATACCACATCTGGGATACTGTGGGCAGATTTGGTGCGCTTACTTGCAGGAAGTAATTGCATTTAGAGACAGATCAGACAATGTTCATGAGATTAATTCCAGAAGACAAAGGCTTGTCTTATGAGGGGAGATTGAGCAGTTTAGATCTATATTCACTGGAGTTTAGAAGGATTACAGGAGATCTAATTTAGGTTTTTAATTGCTAAAGGGGGATTGACAAATTAGGTGTAGAATCGATGTTTCCCTTTCTCGGGCAATCAAGAACGCAAGGTTTTAGGTTAAGGGGTGGCAGGTTTAAAACAGAAATTAGGAGAAATTACTCCAGCTGAATATTATCCCTCATAACTGGGCAACGAGAACTGGAAGGAGAAAGTGAGGACTGTCAATGCTGAGATCAGAGTTGAGTGAAGGGTGCTGGAAAAGCACAGCAGGTTAGACAGCATCCAAAGGGCAGGAGAATCGATGTTTCGGGCAAAAGCCCTTCATCATGACTAGAACTGTACACAGTATTCCAAAAGAGGCCTCACCAATGTTCTGTACAATGTCAACATGACTTTGCAGCTCCTATATTTAAAGGGAAGCTCGGGAAGTGATTGGTGGGCCCTCTGTTGAGTAATTTGTGTCATCGATAGTCACAGGTGAGGTGCTGTAGGACTGGAGGTTGACTAGTGTGATGCCACTGTTTAAAAAGGGTGGTAAGGACAAAACCGGGAACTATAGACCAGTGAGCCTGACGTCGGTGGTGAGCAAGTTGTTGGAGGGAATCCTCAGGCACGGGATGTACATGTATTTAGTAGGGCAAGGACTGATTAGGGATAGTCAACATGGTTTTGTGTGTGGGAAATCATGTCTCACAAACTTGATTGAGTTTTTTTGAAGAGGTAACAAAGAGGATTGATAAGGACAGAGTGGTGGACGTGATCTATATGGACTTCAGTAAGGTGTTCGAGAACGTTCCCCATGGAACACTGGTTAGCAAGGCTAGATCTCACGGAATACAGGGAGAACTAGACATTTGGATACAGAACTGGTTGAAAAGTAGAAGACAGAGGATGGTTGTGGAGGCCTGCATTTTAGACTGGAGGCCTGTGACCAGTGCCTGTGCCACAAGGATTGGTGTGTTTTGTCATTTATGTAAATGATTTGGATGTAGTATAGTAAGTAAGTTTGCGGATGACTCAAAATTGGAGGTGTAGTGAACAGCGAAGAAGGGTTACTTCAGAGTACAATAGTGTGGGTCGATGGAGTGCAGGTTCATAGCTCCTTGAAAGTGGAGTCGTGGGTGGATAGGATAGTGAAGAAGGTGGCATTTGGTTTGCTTTCCTTTGGTCAGAGTATTGAGTACAAGAGTTGGGAGGTCATGTTGCAGCTGTATAGAATATTGGCTAGGCCACTGTTGGAATATTGCGTGCAATTCTGGTCTCCTTTCTATCGGAAAGATGTTGTGAAACTTGAAAGCGTTCAGAAAGGATTTACAAGAATGTTGCCAGGGTTGGAGGATTTGAGCTATAGGGAGAGGTTGAATAGGTTGGGACTGTTTCCCTGGAGCATCGGAGAGGTTTATAAAATCATGAGGGGCATGGTTAGGATAAATAGGCAAGGTGTTTTCCCTGGGTGGGGGAGTCCAGAACTTGAGGGCATTGATTTATGGTGAGAGGAGAAAGATTTTCAAGAAACCTAAGGGGCAACCTTTTCATACAGAGGGTGGTAATGCGTGGAATTCGTTGTCAGAGGAAGTGGTGGAGGCTGGTACAATTGCAACATTTTAGAAGGCATCTGGATGGGTATATGACTGGGAAGGGTTTGGAGGGATATGGGCCGGGTGCTGGCAGGTGGGACTAGATTGGGTTGGGATATCTGGTCGGCATGGACGAGTTGGACTGAAGGGTCTGTTTCCGTGCTGTACATCTCTATGACTCAGCAATGAAAGCAGATGTGCCAAATGCCTCCTTAACTGCCCTGTCTATGTTTGACGCAAACTTTGACAATTTATGTACTTACACCCCTCGGTATCTCTTCTACAGCACTACCCAAGACCCTATTTATAATTGTATCAGTCCGGCCCTTGATTGTTTTACAAAAATGCAACACCTCACATTTATCTAAATTAAACTCCATCAGCCAATCTTCAGCCCACTGATCCAGTTAATCAAGTAATCTTACATAACTTTCTTCACTTAACCATGAAACCACCAATTTTGGTGTCGCCTGCAAATTTACTAGCCATGCTTTCTATATTCTCACTAAATCATTCATATAATTTCTTGTGTTCTTGTGACAATAATATAGATGCCATTGATTTAATAATTTTTGGTTTGTTGAGAAAACGTTTTATTTGTACTCATTCTTCAGTACAATAACACACAGTTTTAAAACCTGCTGCAGTTGTTAATCATTGATTCAATATTCACTTTGCTTTTAATAAGGAAGGTGTCATGCCAAAAAAATGTGATCCTAACTGAAAACCCCTGCTTGCTTTAGGTGTTCCCAATTCAGTTAGTCATTCAATAGTGATGCAATGGTAGTCCACCTACCCCTAGGCTGAGGGGTTCAGGTTCAAGTCCCTCCTGCTCCAGTGGTACGTAATAACATTTCTGAACAGATTGATTTCAAAAAACAGTTTTTGGATTTAAAATGATGCAAATATGTGTTTTGTGACTAATTAGTTGACTGAATTAGAGCTTTGTGGCGAGTTTACAAGCTAAGGTTAAAACAGCAATATCCTAATTCAGTAACTTTGTCTTTTGATTTGCTTTTTCGTTTGGGTGACTATTACCCTGGTCAACGAACATTAACAAAAGTAATTTAAGTTCTGATATGACATGTATGCTTCATGATAATGCACAATGAGGACATAACAGTAATTGTAGGAAGGCTATCGAGTTAATTAATCACCTGCACCTGCTTACACATCTGCGTTGATAGGTATTTAAAGTTTTTGCGAAGATCCTTAGCTGGGGTTGTGGATGCGGTACTTGGTCAGCTTATCGAGTTGCTGGTTTATTGTGCAGATGTTTCACTACCATGCTGGTTGACATCATCAGTGTGACTTCCATTAAGCACTGCTGTTCTGTCATGCTTGGCTTTTATGTAATCTGGTCTGTTTTTATGTAATCTGACTTCCAGGTCTTCTCTGCAGCAGTTTGTACACTGGGTCTATCTCTGTTTGTTGATGTGACTTTTTGGTACAACATCAAGAAGACAGTGTACCTACCAACACACTGGCCACCTTACCCTATGTGAAGAACTTATCAGAATTAACTATCAGGGTTCTTATGACCACGAGGTATTATGGTAGCACACCAACCAATGACCACACTACGCCAACTACTTACGAGGACAAAGGACCCCATACCCCCACAACATGTAGGACCCTTGCAACAACTGCAACAAGCATGATATTGGGCAAACAGAAAGAAACCTGGCCATCCGATTTCACAAACACCAATTGGCAACTAAACAACATGATCCGCTCTCCCTAATCTTTGTACACACAGACCAAGAGGGCCATCAATTCGAGTATGACAAAGTAACCATTCTAGGACAAGCCAACCAGAAACACTAGAGTGTTCTCGGAAGCCTGATTTTCTACCGAAAAGGCCATCAACGAACACACCGACCCAGAGTACTGACTGCTGCAGAGAAGACCCAGAGGTGACACTCCCCTGAACCGACTGGACCACACAAAAACCAAGCAGGACAGAAAAAAATTGCTTCTCGGAAGTTGTACCGATTATGTTCCCAGCATGGTGGTGAAACAGCTGCATGATAACCCAGCAGCTCAGCAAGCTAACCAACTACCTCATTGATAGGTATTACTATCCCAATAAGCACTGGGGAGGGCTATTGTGGCAGAATGGTAGTGTTCCTACCTCTTGACTAAGAGGTCTGCATTCAAGACCAGCTTGCTCCAGAGGTATGTAATAACATCTCTGAACAGGATAATTAGGAAAATAAGTTTAATTTTTTAAAAAAAGCACTGGGGTTCAAGTCTCACCTCGGGGATGCTTTAACATGCTTTAGCAATATCAATAGAGAATATTTAATGCTATTTCAGTTGCCTTTGCTGGATAGCACTCTAACTTTTGAGTCAGAAGATTCCAGGTTTTGGTTTTTTGAGGGAGACAGTAGCATAATGGTAATCCAGAAGCCTAGGCTAATGAACTGGGAATATTAGTCTGAATCCTGCCATGGCAACTGGTGAGATTTGAATTTTTAAAATTAAAATCTGGTACAAAATGCTCATCTAATGGCAACCATTGTAAGAACCATTGATTTGTTATTTGGAAAAATAATCCATCTCATTCATTCATGTTCCTTCAGAAAGTAAATCTGCAGTCCTTGTCTGGTATGGGCTATAACTGACTGCAGATCCACAGCAAGATAGTTTCCCTTTTTGACTGCCGTGTGAACAACTGGAGATGAGCAATAAGTGCTGGCCCCGTCTGTGATGCTCACATCTCATGAATGAATGCAAAAGAATCCCATTCCAGAGCTTATGAAGATTAAAGCTGCCGCTCCAATGCAAAATGGAGTGTATGGGGCACTGTTCAAGGTGTTATCTTTCAGATGAAAATTTTAAAAGATGGTCAGTCTGCCTGTTCGATTGCATGTAAACGATCTCAAAGAACTGTAGAGGAGTTAACCTTGGCCAATATTTATTGACATGACAAGAACAGATTATCTAGTCATTATCATATTACTGTTTGTGGGCGTTTGCTATGTGCATGTGGGTTGCTACGTTTCCTACATCAGTAGTGACTACATTGCAAAAGCAGTTTTTTGAGTGTAAAACACTTTGTTACATCTGGTGAAAAGGACACTATAAATTCAGATCGATTTTTTTTTCCCCCTGTGATGTGAGCTGACAACTCAGTTGTATTATTTTAGTTTTAGTCAGTGGGAAATGGTGTTATCCACGCTGTGGAATTTCTATATACTTGTGAGATAGTTGGAATATTGTACAAACTACTGGAATGCTGACAGAGAATATTCCCCGAGAAATAGCAGTGCTTTTTACTTTCTGACATTTACAACTGTTGGGACAAACCAACTTCTTGAAATGTGTCCATTCTGTTGCTCTTTAATCTGAAGTTTGATGCATTTTTAAAAAAGCAAATTAAAATGTATTTGTATATACCCTTACATATTTTTACATATACTCCTACCTTGCACTCATTGCTTTCCCCACTGCTTATCCTTTGTCATGCATCCCATTAACGTGGAGACCACACTTCCCAAGAAAAGCCTATCTACAGCCTCTGATCTTTGGCTGACTCCAACTTAAGTGGAAATACTTTCGTTGTCCCTGATGTACTTCACCTGAAGATCTCTGGGATCAACGTTTTCTTTTCATGACCTCTAATGACAATTTACCAGATGTTGGGAACTGCATTTCCTCTAGCTTCTACCACTTAATGGATCAGAAGGCCCCATTGATTGAATGGAGCATGTTTGACATATATGTCAATCTCATTTATGTATTTATAATAAAGGAGTTCTTTGATTTTCAGTAATTGTCTTTCGGTCTATTTTGCAGCTCAAGAATCAAGAATAATGACCACCGCAAGTAAAACTCCGCCTGGAGAAGATCCAAAACAGTTGGAAAGAACTGGCACAGTGCGTGAGATAGGTTCACAGGCTGTTTGGTCCCTATCTTCTTGTAAACCAGGTAAATATAGATTGGTTATGCACTTTTAAAACCATTTGTAATTTAATTTGTTTCTTGTTCCATTTAGGTCAAATCCAACTTGGACATAGTCGGATAAAGAACTGTATTAATTTTGTAGTATAATCCTTAAAACATCCTAAAGTTCCTCACATTTAAAAAAAATGCTTTTTAATTAGGCGAAAACACCCGGATTGCAAATGTGGTATGCATTAATAAAAAATTAAATGACGGACTAGTTTACTTTCAGTAATGTTGGTTTAGGGAGGGATGTCAGCCAGAACACGGAAAGAACTCCCTACTTTTAGGTAGTACAATAGGATCTTTGCATGACCAAGCACTTTGGTTCTCAGCTTAATGACTTATCTGAAGGATCTTGCTTTCAACGTTAAGCATTCTTTTCACATTGCATTGTTGTATCAACTGAGGTTATTCATTCAAGCCTTGAAATCTGGCTTGAATCTGCAGCCGTCAGAGTCAGCTGTTGGAGAGCTAACAACTTATTCAATTTGATATGGGAGGCAGTGGCAGAGTAATAATGTCACTGACCTAGTAATCCAGAACCCAGACAATTGTTCTGGGGGCGTGGGTTTGAATCCAGTCATGATAGATGATGTAATTTGGATTGAATAAAAATTCACCTAATTGTAACCGTGTAATCACTGCTGATTGTCACAAAAATCCACCTGGTTCAATAATATATTTTAGAGAAGAAATCTTCCATTCTTATGTAGTCGTCTGCATGCGACTAACATCACTGTCATTGACCATCCACTGGCCTGCACGTAATTAGAAATGCTAATGATGTCCACATCCCAAGAACGAATACAAAAAGAAATCCGTAAAGGTTCAGTGTCCCAATTTATTAAAAACTGAGAATTTAGGAAAGTAGGAATAAAGACAAATTGATGTTAGTGTAGATGATGACACTTCTACATTTTGGTGAACTCCTTCAGTATAGTACAATTTGATTATAATATCAACTGTTGCATTAAACACTAAATTGGCAACACTTGAAGTTTTGATAAAAATTCTTGATAATGTTTCAGTTTTTATTTCCGATTTCCAGCTATTAAGTTTAAGATTTTTAAAAAGCCAATGTGAAAGAAGTTTAGACAACATTTGGGGCGGCACGGTGGCTCAGTGGTTAGTGGTTAGCACTGCTGCCTCACAGCGCCAGGGACCCGGGTTCAATTCCCGCCTCGGGCAATTGTCTGTGTGGAGTTTGCACATTCTCCCAGTGTCTGCATGGGTTTCCTCCAGGTGCTCCGGTTTCCTCCCACAGTCCAAAGATGTGCAGGTTAGGTGAATTGGCCATGCCATGCTGTTTGGAGGGTCGAAGGGCCTGTTTCCACACTGTAGGTAATCTAATCAATCAATCTAATAATTAATTGTCATCACATTAATGCTGATTCAAAGATAATCAATTTAGCAATATTCTTCCAGTTAAAAACTTTGAAGGGGAACAGAATGTGAATGCATCTCTCTTTACATTAGCCAGAAAGACCAGTAAGATGTACAGTTTGATTGCTGGTTAGTGCCTAAATTGACAGTTCCAAACAGAACAGCAACTGGTGTTGCCGTAACTGATTTCACTGTTCTCTGAGAAAGAGGAGTGGGTAAAACAGCAACCAGTGATGCCACGAAGTAGGGCTGTGTAAAATTAAAATTTATTTAGTCAGACTCTTGTCACTGAAGACGGAAACCTTAATATGGTTGCTCTAATGTCTTGGTGAAGAGACATGGCCATGCATCCCATTTGTGGTTTGTTTTTAATCTTAGTTCTTCAGGTTTAAATTTCCAATTTCATTTGAGGACTAGAATCAGTGCTATCACATCAGTCAAGAACTAAGCCTTTTCTTAATGTTAAAGGCATGGGTTTTATTGTAAGATCAGGATTTTTATTGAATGCTTGCTCTGAATGTATATCCTCCGGCCCCACGTGTTCACTCAGATGTGCATATAAGCTACCATTGTCCAATTTTTCTTTGTCTTGTTTTCTCTGTTCACCACATCCAACTGTGAAGATCTTCTAACATCTTCTGTTCCAGCATTCTACCCCAATGGACATTTCTTCACTTGTAACTGCTTATCTGCTAACCTGCCATAGGCTCAAGCCCAGTTAAATGCCTTCCTCGATAGTTCTTCCTTTTACTACAACCCCATGGCATCACCCAACAGTGGCTTACAGAGTCACAATGCAAATATTCAGTCCTCAATTCACGCAGTCCATTGCATGGTGTCCATTCAAAGGGAATGGATATATAAATAGGGATGTTTACTGAAACTATGAAGACACCATCAGACCACAGCTAGAATATTGTGAACAGTTTTGGTCTGTATCTGAGGGAAGATGCAATGGCCTTGGAGGCAATTCAGAGAATATTTACTGTACTTGGTTGATTCCAGGTATGGAGGGATTTTCTTATGAGGACAGATTGAGATTGTTGGGTATGTACTCATTGGAGTTTGGAAGAATGATAGGCAACCTTATTGAAACATATAAGATTTTTAGAGGACTTGTCAGGGTAGATGGTGATTGATTACAAAGATTACTTCTAACTCTAACCTTTCCGGTAGCCTCCAACCAAGACTGTTCTGCCTTTATCCAAAGATGTGCAGGTCAGGTGAATTGGCCATGCTAAATTGTCCATAGTGTCCAGTGTATTAGTCAGGTTCAAATGTTGGTTAATAGAGTCGGGGAATCGGTCTGGGGAGTTACTCTTCGGAGGGTCAATATGGATGACTTGGGCCAAATGGCCTGTTTCCACACTGTAGGGAATCGAATCTTATTGGCATGATTAGCTGTTCCTTTCCTTTCTTTATTATGCTTCTACTTTGTAAAAAAAAATCCTACCATGCTTTCAGCCACCTCCCCTAGCAAACAGGTCCTTCATTTTGATTTTGGAAATGAACAACTAATGTTCAAGAATGGAACTTCTTTTTAAAAAAAATTGTTGCTGCTAATGTTCCACATGTAATAGTTTGCATTATTCTTGTGAGCAGTCATCAGTTGAACATACTGAAACATTGCATTCTTCATTAGGTAAAATATATAACAAACTGATAGATTTTAATTGCTTCAACAGGTTTTGGTGTGGATCAGTTACGTGATGATAATCTGGAAACATATTGGCAGTCAGATGGATCTCAGCCTCACCTCGTTAACATCCAGTTTCGGTATGAGAATATGGATGTGTGCAATATTTGCTGGTTAAAAGCTTGATAATTCATTTCAATATGGTTAGACTAATGCATTCGTGTCAGAGTTTATATTTCACCTTTCTTATAAATTGTTGTGTTGTTGACATGCTGCATCTGCTTGTATGGTTGTGTCCTGTTGTAACCTATTGTTGTACTTTTGGAGTCCGATTTCTTGCATAGCCAAGCTCAGTGTCCTTTAGCATCTTATGACTAACAAAGACCTTGGAATGCATAATGGTTTCATGGTCGGTGCAGCACTGCTCATAGAGTTTGCTTTTTTTCTGATTTCTGGCTACTGTACCAATGCATCTAATTCTCATTCTAATTCTAATGCAGGCAGATCTTGGCTGCCTACGTGGTTTCATATTTTGTCATCTTTTACGCAACAAATTAATGGCATGTCCTTTTTTTTTTCCCAATTAAGATGTCTTTTTTGGAAAAACCTCAGTAGGTATTGAAGCTATAACTAACTCCATTTTTTACTCAGATGGCTCAGCTTCTGAAAAAATGCAGCCTTCACCCATTTTATGTCACTTACTGACAAACTAATCAGCTGAAGCTTCTGGCTATAGCTTCTAAGACCTCTATTCAAGATGGTGAATTGTGCAATGCGCTTCTTTTGAGTTAAGTTGATCTTCCAGTATTTTCCAATTAATTTAGCAGGATGTCTTTGGTCCTCTTGAGTTAGGCTTGAAGTGTTGACTTTGTGACTTATTTCACTACTTGCTTATGTGGTTCCTCAAAGATGAAACTAAAAATCACACCTCTATTCTTTATTAATAAAGCATAAATTTGGATTGGATATATGTGATTTTCCAATTCACATGTGGGAATTTGAGAAACTTCTTTCTGTTGTTATCAGTCTTTTGTAAATGTTATCGATGACAGGGGACTTTATAGCCACCCTGCCACTACAGAGTTGCTCTGGATGGATTTCAGCAATGCATGTGTTGTGTCTCTTTTTGTTTGGTTTTTAAATTCTGCCCTATACTGTTTTAAGTTGCAGCTTGCTTTTTTGTTTTGTTGCTGGCAAAGCCCAATTTGGAATTAGCTCTCGTCTAAACAGGCTCACTAAACAAGTATTCACTGTTCCAGTAGTGATTTTCTTTTTCTCTTTCTGGGATCCTGGTGTAAATGTAGGCTACATGTTTCTGTGACTGGTGTACTCTATCTCACAACACATTCAATTGACCATCCACAGTAGGCAGTGTGCTGAACCAACCTGTGCTAGCAAACTTCAGAATGCCTGTCCATTATTAGATGTGATTCTGTTATTGGAGACATTTACTAAATAATCTTCACTAAGAATTTTACTGGAAAACAATTCAAGATTATCAATGGGGCTTGTGATGTACTGGGATATGTTTATGCACGGTAGAAGTCACATTTAGTCACCTACAAGACCTTGTTCTTTGTAGGCAAAGGGAATTTGTCCATATAATCCACCTTTGTCGTTGAGGAAAGGATTATGAAGACTGCTAAACACTATTGAATTTCCCATGCCAATGCCATAACCAATCGGAGCCTAGCTTCCTGAACTGAATTTAATCGGCAAACTAAGCTTGACAGTTAACAGTTTCTGCTACATCACCATGCCATCCCTGATAACCAGTTGGCTGGATAATTGACATTCCTTTTCTTTATTGTGTCTTGGTCCTGATGAGTGCAAATTGAAACTTCACCTGGCAAAGGAGCAGTGCTCTGAAAGCTGGTGATTTTAAATAAATCTGTTGGACTATAACCTGGTGTTGCAAAATGAAAAGTATTGACTTGGTACCATAGAGTCATACAGCATGGAATCTTCGGTCCAACTCGTCCATACCGACCAGCTGTCCCAATCTGAACTAGTCCCATTTGCTAGCACTTGGCCCATATCCCTCTATTCATATACCCATCCAGATGCCTTTTAAATGTTGTGATTGTACTCTCCTCCACCACTTCCTCTGGTAGCTCATTCTCTCTCCACCCTCAAGGCTTCCAGCTTCATTCCTGATAAAGGGCTTTTGCCCGAAACATCGATTTTCCTGCTCCTTGGATGCTGCCTGACCTGCTGTGCTTTTCCAGCACCACACTCTTGACTCTAATCTCCAGCATCTGTAGTCCTCACTTTCGCCAATATGTGCACCACCCTATGTATGAAAATGTTACTCTTCAGAACCTTTTTAAATCTTTCCTTTCTCTCCTGAAACCAATATCCTCTGGGGCAGCACAGTGGCTCAGTGGTTAGCACTGCTGCCTCTCAGCGCCAGGGTCCTGGGTTCAATTCCAGCTTTGGGCAACTGTCCGTGTGGAGTTTGCACATTCTCCCCGTGTCTGCGTGGGTTTCCTCAGGGTGCTCCAGTTTCCTCCCACAATCCAAAGATGTGCAGGTCAGGTGAATTGGCCATGCTAAATTGCCCATAGTGTTGAGGGATTTGTAGGTTAGGTGCATTAGTCGTTAGTAAATATAGAGAAATAGGGTCTGGGTGGGTTACTCTTCGGAGGGTCGGTGTGGACTTGTTGGCCTAAGGGCCTGTTTCCTCAGTGTAAGGATTCTATATATTCTATACATACCGTTTTAGACTCATCCACTCTATACCCCAGACTATTCAATCTCTCCCGATAACTCAAACCCTCCAGTCATGGCAACATCCTAATAGATGTTTTCTGCAGTCTCTAAGGTTTAAGAACACCTTTCTCATAGAAGGATGACCAAAATTGTACGCAGTGTTCTAAAAGGGCCTCACCAGTGCCCTGTATTGCCACAGCCTTTCATCCCAACTCCTAAACTAATGTTCTGACAAACGAAGATAAGCAGACCAAACACCACCTTCACCACTCTGAAACTGGCATTGCAGGTAGACAGGGACAATGCACCTGCACCTCCAGGTCTCTTGGCTTGGCAACACTCATGAAGGTCCTACCATGAATTGGATATGTCCTGCCCTAGTTTGACTTAACAAAATGCAACACCTCACATTTATCTAAATTAAACTCCATTTACTATTCTTCGGTCCATTGGTGCATGTGAGTAATGAAGAATCGCATTATCCAAATGGTGAGGCTGCAGGGAAACCTGGGTGACCTTTGTATATTTTTTAAAGCAAATATTATTCCAGTCTATTTAAGATATGTTCAAATTCAAATATTTAAGCATAGTTAATAAATGGAAAATACTTAAGCCTAAGTCCAGATCATTAATTAGTCATTATAAGTGAAATCTAGGACAACTACTGTTTTAGTTCTAGTTTCCATTATTTATTTTGTGGGCACATTCCAGAGCCAATCTGTTAAACATTAATTGATGTAGTAACAAAAAAAAGCTTTGGGCTTCAGGACACAGTAATGTTATAATTGATTTAGGAATCACATCTTTTAGAGTCATAGAGATGTACAGCATGGAAACTGACCCTTCGGTCCAACCTGTCCATGCTAACCAGATATCCCAACCCAATCTAGTCCCACCTGCCAGCACCTGGCCCATATCCCTCCAAACCCTTCCTATTCATATACCCATCCAAAAGCCTCTTAAATGTTGCAATTGTACCAGCCTCCACCACTTTCTCTGGCAGCTCATTCCATACCCGTACCACCCTCTGTGTAAAATGTTGCCCCTTAGGTCTCTTTTATATCTTTCCCCTCTCACCCTAAACCTATGCCGTCTAGTTCTGGACTCCCTGACCCCAGGGAAAAGACTTTGCCTATTTACCCTATCCATGCCCCTTATAATTTTGTAAACCTCTATAAGGTCACCTCTCAGCCTCTGACATTCCAGGGAAAACAGCCCCAGCCTGTTCAGCCTCTCCCTATAGCTCAAATCCTCCAACCCTGGCAACATCCTTGTAAATCTTTCCTGAACCCTTTCAAGTTTCACAATATCTTTCCCATAGGAAGAAGACCAGAATTTTGTATTGCCAGATGTTATTTCAGTTGCTGATACTATTTCCTCTGACCTAAAAGATGTGAGTTCAAGTTCAGTATCTTGGAGGATACTGTTGACCAGGAAGTGAACTGCAAGGCACATAAATACACTGACCTCAAGAACATGTCAGTGGCTAGGAATCCTGTCGTGAGTGTTTCATCTCCTGACCCCTAAAGCCTGTCTACCACCAATGAGGTACTAGTCAGGAGTGTGATGGAATATTCACCCTTTGCCTGAATGAGTGCAGCTCCAACAACATGCAGGATGAAGCAGCCCACTTGATTCACACCTCATCCCTGAATATTCACTCCTTCCACCACCATCACTCAGTAACAGCAGTGTGTTTCATCAACAAGATGCACTACAGAAATTCACCAATCCTCCTTAGGCACCACCTTCCAAATCCACAACTGCTTCCATCTATAACGACCAAGGCAGCAGATACATGGGAACAGCACATACCTCAAGATCCTATCCAAGCCACTCACTATATTCTGACTTGGACATATGTTGCTGCTTCTTCAGTGTAACTGGGTCAAAATCCAAGAACTCCCTACCTAATGGTATTGTAAGTCTACCTGTACCAAATGGAAAACAGCATTTTAAGCAGGCAGCTCACCACTACCTCCCTCTGCCTGAAGGAATTCCCTCATCTCAGTCTTAAAAGGTCATTTTGTCACTCTGAGGCTGTGCCCTTGGGTCCTAATGTCTCCAGCTAGTGGAAACATCTTTACGTGTGCTCTATCACTGCCTTTCAGTATTCTCTAAGTTTCATTGAGATCCCTTGTCATCCTTCTAAACTCCATTGAGTACAGACCCAGGGTTCTCAACTGCTCATATGACAAGCCCTGCATCCCCAGGATCATTCTTGCCTCTGGACCCCTTCCAGTGCAAGCATGTTCTTCCATAGAGCAGTTTTGGGCCTCATATCTCAGTATTCCAAATGTGGTCTGACCAGAGCTTTATACAGCTCAGGAATACATCTCTCTGCTTGTATTCAAACCCTTTTGAAATGAGTGCCAACATTACATTTGTCTTTTGCATTGTCAACTGAACCTACACGTTCACCCTAAGCGAATCTTGAACTATGACTCTCCAATTCCTTTATGCTTCAGATTTCTGAAGCCTTTCTCTGAAATAAAGTCTGTGCCTCTTACTCTTCCTACCAAAGTAGGAACCAAAGGGGTAGCCATGGGCACCCGTATGGGCCCCAGCTATGCCTGTCTCTTTGGCTACGTAAAACAGTCGATCTTCCGTAATTACACCGGCACCACTCCCCACCTCTTCCTCTGCTACATTGATGACTGCATTGGCGCCACCTCGTGCTCCCGCGAGGAGGTTGAGCAATTCATCAACTCCACCAACACATTCCACCCTGACCTTAAATTTACCTGGACCTTTCCATCTCCATTAGTGACGACCGACTTGACATTGACATTTTTTACAAACCCACCGACTCCCACAGCTACCTGGATTACACCTCTTCCCATCTCTTGCAAAAATGCCATCCAGTATTCCCAATTCCTCCGCCTCCACCGTATCTGCTCCCAGGAGGACCAGTTCCACCACAGAACACACCAGATGGCTTCCTCTTTTAGAGACCGCAATTTCCCTTCCCATGTGGTTAAAGATGCCCTCCAACGCATCTCGTCCACATCCTGCACCTCTGCCCTCAGACCCCACCCCTCCAACCATAACAAGGACAGAACGCCCTGATGCTCACCTTGCACCCTACCAATCTTCGCATAAACTGCATCATTCGCCGACACTTCCGCCACCTCCAAACAGACCCCACCACCAGGGGTGTATTTCCCTCCCCACCCCTTTCCACTTTCCACAAAGACCGTTCCCTCTGTGATTACCTGGTCAGGTCCACGCCCCCTGACAACCCACCCTCCCGTCCTGTCACCTTCCCCTGCTTCCGCAGGAATTGCAAAACCTGCGCCCACACCACCTCCCTCACCTCCATCCAAGGCCCTAAAGGAGCCTTCCACATCCATCAAGGTTTTACCTGCACATCCACTAATATTATTTATTGTATCCGTTGCTCCCGATGCGGTTTCCTTTACATTGGGGAGACTGGGCGCCTCCTAGCAGAGCGCTTTAGGGAACATCTCTGGGACACCTGCACCAATCAACCACACCGCGCTGTGGCCCAACATTTCAACTCCTCCTCCTACTCTGCTGAGGACATGGAGGTCCTGGGCCTCCTTCACCGCCGTTCCCTCACCACCAGATGCCTGGAGGAACTATGCCTCATCTTCCGCCTCGAAACACTTCAACCACAGGGCATCAATGTGGACTTCAACAGTTTCCTCATTTCCCCTTCCCCCACCTTATCCCAGTTCCAAACTTACAGCTCAGCACTGTCCCCATGACTTGTCATACCTGCCTACCTTTTCCACCTATCCAATCACCCCTCCCACCCCCCCCCCCCGACCTATCACCTTCATCCCCTCCCCCACTCACCTATTGTACTCTATGCTATTTTCTCCCCACCCCCACCCACCCCCTCACGTATCTCTCCACCCTTCAGGCTCCTCTGCCTGTATTCCTGATGAAGGGCTTTTGCCTGAAACGTCGCTTTTACTGCTCGGATGCTGCCTGAACTGCTGTACTTTTCCAGCACCACTCTAATCTAGACTCTTCCTACCAAAGTGCATAACCTCACACATTCCCACATTGTATTTCATCTGTCACTTCTTTACCCACTGTCTTGGGTCTGTCCAAGTTCTTCTGCAGCCTTCCTGCTTCCTCAACACTATCTGCCCCTCCACCTATTTTTGTGTCATCTGCGAACTTAGCAACAATGTCTTCAGTTCCTTCGTCTAGATTGTTAATGTATAATATTAATAGTTGCGGTCCCAATACTGACCCCTGCGGACCTCCACTAGTCAACAGCTGCATCCTGAAAGAGACCCCTTCATCCCATTCTCTACCTTCTGACAGTCAGCCAATCTTCTATCCATGCCAGTACCTTCCTTCTTGCACCGTGGGCTCTTATTTTATTCACCAGCCTCCTGTGTGGTACCTTGTGGAAATCCAAATAAATCCTGCCACTGCCTATCCTTTGTCTAACTTGCTTGTTGCCTCCTCAAAGAATCTAACAGATTTGTCAGGTATGACCTCCCCTTGATGAGGCCATATTATTTTAGCCCTGTTTTACCATGCATTTTCAAATTCTTCGCAATCTCATCCTAGGTAAGTCTAAAATCAAATACTGAGATCAGGCTAACTCACCTTTTTAGTTTCCTGTCTTCTGCCTCCCTTCCTTCTTAAACAGAAGTGTGACATTAGCCATTTTCCAGTTCTCTCTGACCCTCCCTGACTCCAGTGATTCCTGAAAGATCATCACCAATGCATGTACAATCTCCTCTGCTATCTCCTTCAAAATTCTGGGATGCAGTCCATCTATTCCATGTGATTTATTCACTTTCAGACCTTTCAGCTTCCCTTTCCCTGCACCTTCTCCTTAATAATGGTCACTCCACTCACCTCTGGCCCCTGACTCTCTTGAAATTCTGCTGCTGATGTCTTCCACAGCGAAAACCTGTGCAAAGTATCTATTCAGTTCCTCCACCATTTCTTTGTTCTCCATTACCACTTCTTCAATGTTGTTCAATGAACATTCTTGCCTCGCTGATCTTTTATATATCTTAAAAGAAACTTCTGCAATCTTCTTTTATATTACCAGCTAATTCATCTCTTATTTCATCTTTTCTCCCTTGTTCCTTTTTTAATTGACCTCTCCTCATTTTGAAAGGCTTCCAAGTCCTTTGGTTTCCCACTAATCTTCACCACATCGTCTGCTTTTGCTTTTATATTGCCCCAACTATCCTTGTTAGCCTCATCGTCCACTTAGTATGTTTTCCTTCTTTGGGATGAATTTCTCCTGTTCCTCCCCAATTACCCCCAGAAACCCCTGTTATTGCTGCTTCATTGTCTTCCCTGCCCGTGTCCCTTTCCAATCAACTCCAGCCAACAACTCCCTCGTGTCTTGGTAGATAGCTTTTCGCGTTGTAACACGATTACATCTGATTCCTGCTACTCCCAGGGCTTCCTTTCCCTTTGAGTTCCCAAATCAAGTTTCCCTCATTACACATCATCAAAGCCAGAATTGCCAGTTTCATAGTGGTCTGTACCTCAAGCTGCTCCAAAAGAAATCTGAGACATTTAACAAACTCCTCAATATGATTTTCCCAGTCCGCCTGCATGCTGACATCCTGCATTTCTTTTCTCTCTCCTGATTCATTTTTTTCCCCACATTATTTTGGTGGGATGTGGGCATCGCTTGCTGGCCAGCGAGCCTGTCCCAGTTGTTCTGGAAAAGATGGTGGTGAGTTGACCTCTTGAACCACTGCAGCCCACCTGCTGTAGATTGACCCACAATGCCATCAGGGAGGGAATTCCAGGTTTTTGATCCGGTTACAGTGAAGAAACGGCGATATGTTTCCATGTCAGGATGGTAAGTGGCTTGGAGAGGAACTTGAAGGTGGTGGTGTTCCCATGTATTTGCTATCCTTATCCTACTAGATGGAAGGTGTTGTTTGAGGATCTTCAGTGAAGTTATGTGTGTACCTTGTTGGTAATACACACTGCTGCTATTGAGCATTTGGGTGGAGGAAGTGAATGCCTGAGAATGTAGTCCCAATCAAGCAGGCTACTTTGTCCTGGACGGTTTTTTGAGCTGCACTGATTCGGGCAAGTGGGGCTATTCTTTCACACCCCTGTCTTGTGTCTTCTAAATGGTGGACAGACTTTGGGGAGTCAGGAGATGAGTTACTCCCCACAGTATTCCTAGCCTCTGACCTGATCTTGTGACTATGTGGCTAGTCCATTTCAGTTTCTGGACAGTGGTAATCCCCAGCATGTTGTTAATGGAAAATTCAGTGATGGTGACAGCATTGAATGTCAAGGATGGTGGTTAGATTGTCTGTTACTGGTGATGGTCATTGCATGGCATTTGTGTGGTACAAATGTTACTTGCCACTTGTCAGCCAAGCCTGAATATTGTCCAGATCTTTTTGCATTTGAACATGGGCAGTTTCAATATCTGAGGAGTCGCAAATGGTGCTGAACATTACGCAATTATCAGCAAACATTCCCACTTCTGACCTTGTGATGGAGGGAAGGTCATTGATGAAGCTGTTGTAGATTGTTGAGCTAGGACACAACCCTGAGGAACTTCTGTGACGTCCTGGAGCTGAGATGTTTGACCTCCAACGGTCACAACCATCGTCTTTTGTGTCAGCTATCACTCAAACCAGTGGAATGTTTGCCCCTGATACCCATTGATTCCAGTTTTGCTTGGGGTCCTTGATGCCACACTTAATTGAAGGCAACCTTGATATTAAGGTCTGTCACTCTCACCCACCTCTGGGATTCCGTTCTATTGTCCATCTTTGAACCAAGGCTGCAATGAGATCAAGAGCTGAGCGGCTCTGACAGAACCCAAACTGGGCATCACTGAGCAGGTTCACCTTCCATCACTTTACTGATGATTGAGAGTAGACTGATGGGATGGTAACTGACCGGGTTGAATTTGTCCTGCGTTTTATGTACAGAACATACCCTGGGCAATTTTCCACATTGTTTGGTAGAAACTGTATGAGAATAGCTTGACTCGAGAAGCAACAAGTTCTGGAGCACAAGGCTTCAGTACGATCGCTGGAGTGTTGTCAGAGCCCATAACCTTTTGCAGTATCTAGTGTCTCCGACTATTTCTTTATCATGTGGAGTGAGTTGAAATTGCTGAAGACTTGGTACCTAAAATGCTGCGGACCATAGGAGGAGGCCAAGATGGATCATTCACTCAACGTTTCTGGCTGAAGATTGCGCCTAATGCTTCAGCTTTGTCTTTTGCACTGATGTGTTGGGCTTTTCCGTCATTGAAGAAGGAGCTTCCTCCTCCAGTGAATTGTTTAATTGTCCACCACCATTCTCGAGTGGGTTTCCCAGGACTGCAGAGCTTAGATCTGATCTGTTAGACAGTGCTAAGTGATCCCACAACTATCAGTTACTGCTTATGCTGCTTGGTATGTAAGTAATCCTGTTTGGTAGCTTCACTGGATTGACACCTCATTTTCAGGTACACCTGGTGCTGCTGCTAGCCTGGCCTCCTGCACTCTCCATTGAACCAGGTTTGAATGGCTCGCTTGGTGGTATTGGTTGAGTGGGAGATATACCTGGCTATGAAGTTGCAGATTGACCCATTGTATAATTCTGCTGTTGATGGCCCACAGCTACTCACGGATGCCCAGTCTTGAGTTGCTAGATCTTTTTGAAGTCTGTCCCATTTAACACGGTGATAACATCACACAACGTGGAGGTTATTCTCAATGTGAAAGAGAGACTTTGTCTCCACAAGGACTGTGTGGTCATCACTTTTACCAATACTGTCATGGACAGATGCATCTGCAGCTGGTAGATTGGTTAGGATGAGATCACGTATATTTTTCCCTCTTGTTGGTTCCCTCGACACTTGCTGCAGACCCAATCTCGCAACTCTGTGCTTTAGGATCTGACTAGCTTGATCAGTGGTACTGCAGCTGAGCCACTCTTGGTGATGGACATTGAAATCCACAGTACATTTTGTGCCTTTGCCACCCTCAGTGCTTCTTCCAAGTGTTGTTCAACATGGAGGAGTATCGATTTAACTGCCAAGGGAGGATAGTACCTGGTGAGCAGTAGGAGGTTTCCATGTCCATGTTTAACTGAAGCCATGAGATTGATATGAGGCCTGGAGTCAATGTTGAGGACCCCCCCCCCCCACCCCCACTCCCGCAACTGTCCTGCCGGTGGGACAAGACAAATCCAGGGAAGGCAATAGTGCTGTTTGCGACATTGCCTGTGAGGTATAATTTGTGAGTATGACACTGTCAGGCTATGACTTGACTAATCTATGAGACAGCTCTCCCAATTTTTGCGCTAGATGTTAGTGAGGAGGACTTTGCAGTGTCAACAGCACTGTTTATGCTGTTGTCTTTTCAGTGCAAGGTGACGTGTCCAGTGTCCAATTTCATTTATTTGAGACCTTGTAGCAGTTAGTACAATTGAGTAGCTTGCTAGGCCATTTCAGAGGGCAGTTGCGAGTCAACCACATTGCTGTGGGTCTGGAGACACATGTAGGCCAGACCAGGTGAGGATAGCAGATTTTCTTCCCTGAGTGACATTAGTGAACCAGATGAGGTTTTCTGACAATCAACAATGGTTTCATGGTCATCAGTAGATTGTTAATTCCAGATTTCTTTTCAAATTCAAATTCCACTGTTTACTGTTGTGAGATTCAAATCCGGGTCCCCAGAGCATTAGCTGAGTTTCTGGGTTAATAGTTTGGCGATAATACCATAAGATTATCACCTCTCCCTGTATCCTGACTACCACTAGGAGACTTGTACATAACTCCCATCGGAGTTGTTTTTTTCCTTTGTGTTCAAGTCTACCCATGAAGATTCTGCACCTTTTGACTCTCTATCACTACTTGCTATCAATTTTAATTGCATTTCCCACTAACAAGGCAGAGGACTTGTTGGGCCAAAGGGCCTGTTTCCACACTGCAGTGAACCTAATCTAATCCAATCTGTCTCCCTCTGTCCACCTGCCTGTCGTTTTGATACGACGTGGTTCCTTGGATATTTAGTTCCCAGCCCTGATCCCTTTGTAGCGATATCTCAGTAATACCCATTGAAGACCTGCTCAATTACTTCAGAAAGAAAGGAGGAAACCCCTCTTTCTCCCCCCTCTCCCCCCCCCCCCCCCCCAAAAAAAACTACATCAATAGAGCTGAGGTTGAGTGGGCAGAGAGTGTCAAGTTCCTCGGAGTAATGATAACCAACAACCTGTCCTGGACTTCCCACATAGATGTGAAGGTCAAGAAGACACAACAATGCCTCTCCTATCTCAGGTGAGTCAGGAAATTTGGCATGTCCATAAGGACCCTCATCAACTGTTAGAGATGAACTATTGAAAGCATACCGTCCAGGTGCATAATGATCTGGTATAGCAGCTGCTCTGCCCAGACCATTATGGAAGCCAACCTTCAGTCCATGGACTCCATTTACATGGCTTGTTGCTGTGGAAAGGTTGCCAACATCATCAAAAATGCAGCACATGCTAGTAATGCTCTACTACAACCTCTTCCATTTAGCAGAAGATACAAATGCTCAAATACACACACCAGCATGTTTGGGAACGACGTCTTCCTGGCCGTTGTTAGAATGATGAATGGACTTTAACTTCAAGTAATGTTAATCTTGCCTAGAGCATGCCCTGTGCAATGTAACCTTTATGCCAGTGTCTAAGTTTTGCTTCACCCTATGATCTGTATGTCCTTGCTTATAATGATGTGCTTGTACTGTTCATAAACAAAGCCTTTCATTGTTCTTAGGTCCAAGTGACAATAAATAAATCAAATCAAACATTGTACCTGCCAATTTCAATCTACATTGCAAGCTCATTTACCTTGTGTTGTATGCTGTGTGCATTTAATACAGTGCCCTCAGTCTTGCATTAACGGCAACCTTTCTCATTCTTGTCCCCTCATCTGCTGTGTCTGAAGTCAGATTCCTGACACTTTCTATACACTCTGTCCTATTATTTGCTCTAGAAGTTTTAGTAACCTCTGAGCCCTCCCCACTTTAACCTTTGCCATTAGTTTCTATGCATGACCTGAGCCCCTGAAGCCCTAACTTCAACTATCATTGCGTGATTCTGTAGGATTACTCTGGTCCCAAAATGATTCGGGTGAAGTCCGTCCCATCAGAACAGTTCCCTCCTTCTCTAGTACTGGTGCCAATATCCCACAAATTTAACTCATTTCTCCCACATCAATCTTTGAGCCACATATTTACCTCTGTGTGTTGACCCGATCTCAATTAGCTCATGGCTCAGATAGTAATCCGGAGATGATTAACTTTTTGGTTCTGATTTTTAATTCAGACTTTAGCTGCTCATATTCCCTCAGCAGAACTTCTTTCCTCATTCTGTCTATATTGGCACATATGTGGACCACGACAACTGGATCGTTCCTTTGTCATTCCAAGTTCCTCTGAAAGGAGAAAGTTAGGACTGCGGATGCTGGAGGTCAGAGTTAAAGAGTGTGGTGCTGGAAAAGCACAGCCGGTCAGGCAGCATCCATGGAGCAGGAGAGTTGACGTTTCGTGCATAAGCTGTTATGCTTATGAAGAGTTTATGCACGAAACGTCGACTCTCCTGCTCCTTGGATGCTGCCTGACTGGCTGTGCTTTTCCAGCACCACACGTTTTGACTCCAGTTCCTCTGCAGCCCATACGAGATATCCTGAAACCAGGCAGCACTGCCTTCAGGACTCTTGATCCTGGCCGCAGAGAACAATATCTATTCCTCTTCTTGTATTATCCCCGAATGCACAGCCAATGTTTGTTCTCCATTTGTACAAACAGATTTTCAGATTATTATCCTGTTTAAATGATTCGTCACAAAAGAGGTGTTGCAATTAGTTTGTTTTGATCTGGAGTCACCAAATACCTGTGATCTCCATGGAAGTCGTAGAAAATAGCGTTGAAATTATTAGAATGAGTCATCGCTATCACATGTTGGTAATGCCACTGGGCTGGTATCCAGAGGCCCAGGTGAATGCTTTGGGACATGAATTCAAAAGCCACCATGGCAAAATTCAACCGTAAATTTTGTAATAAAATGCTAGACGTGGTAATGGTGACTATGACAACTGTTATTGACTGTTGGTTCATTTGCGTCTTTTCAGGGAAGGAAGTTTGCTGTCCATACTGTTCTGTCCTACATGCTGCTCAAAACCTATAGCAATGTGGTTGATTCTTAACTTAATAAGATGGCGGCAGAGTAGGATGCTCCTGTCAGAGCTTGTCTGCTGCATCCGTTCTTCTTCTTTTCTTCTTACTCTTGGTGTTTTTTCCCTCCTCTTTTATTTTTCTCTTTTCAACTACTGGGGTCTGGCAAGCGACAACTCCGGACCTCCTCTGGTATAGCATGGCGACCTCCTGGCCTCCTGCAGCGGTCTCCTGATGTTGGCCTGGTGACATCATGGCCTCTGGCAGACTCCCAGCATGGCATGATGATCTCACAACCTGGCACAGCAGGCTCCCAGCGTAGCGTCTCAGCCAACTGGTGTGGTGCAGCGGCCTCCTTTCGTAAGGGCCTCCCAGCATGGCATAGCAACCTCCTGGCCTGGTGTAGTGGCCTCCTCCCATAGGGGCCTTCCAGTGTGTCGTGGAAACCTTCTGCAGCAGCCTTCTCCCATTGGGGCCTGCAGAGGCCTCCTTGCATGTCTACCTTCCAGCCTAATGCAGTGGCCATCTGTCATGGCATGTCACTGGCATGTTGTGGTGACAAGGCCTGTGCAGACTGGAAGCTAGATACCAGCATGGTTTGCTGCACTGAATTTTTATTTCTGTAATCCTGGACATTTTATGTTGGTATTGTCTAAATCCTGTAACTAAAGAAGCAGTGCCTAGGTACTTTTGTATCAAAGTCATTGCTGTCATTGGCGACGTAATTGTACTCATCAAGTATATGTGACAATAAAGGCCTACTCTATTCCAATCCATTCTGCCTGCCCTCTGAAATGGCTGAACAAACCAAGGGCAATTAGGCAAGGGCAACAACTGACTTTGTCAGGGAGAACCACATCCCAAGGAAGAAATGAAGAAATAATCACATTGCTATTTGTCGCTGTGCAGCTCATTTGCTGCATTGTAATAGTGAGTATAGCTCAAATGCACTCAATTATTAGTAAAGTGCTTTGAGATGTCCTGAGGTTTTGTCAGATGTTATATAAATGCAAGTCTTTCCTTTTCCTTTTGCTTCCCAACGGTGAATTAAAGAAAAAAAATCATTGCAGCAGTGTTAGTAGATTGAATAGTGTAAATTGATCATAAATTTGAAAGCGTAAAACATTTCTATATGATTCCTTTCTCACTAGGCCCTTCCTGTGTCCAGTTCTGGTCACCCAGTTATAGGAAGGATATTATTAAGTTGGAGCAAGCTTTACCAGGACATTGCCGGGTATGGAAGGTTTGCATTATAGAGAGAGGCTGGAGCTTTTTTCATTGGAGCATAGGCTGTTGAGAGGCGACCTTTATAGAAGTTTATAAAATAGTGAGTATAGCTGGAGTTAATGGTAGTTGTTTTTTTCCTAGGATGGGGGATTTCAAGATTAGGGACACCTTTTTAAGGTGAGAGGAGAGAAATTTATAAAAGACATGAGGGACAAATTTTTTACACAGGATTGTTCGTGTGTGGAATGAATTTCTAGAGGAAGTGGTGGATGTGGGCACACTTCACAATGTTTAAAATCGAGATGTGGTGCTGGAAAAGCACAGCAGGTCAGGCAGCATCTGAGGAGCAGAAGAATAGATGTTTTGGGCAAAAGCCCTTCATCAGGAATTCACAAAGCCTTTGCCCGAAACATCGAGTCCCCTGCTCCTCGGATGCTGCCTGACCTGTGCTTTGCCAGCACCACACTCTCTACTCTAATCTCCAGCATCTACAGTCCTCACTTTGGCCTACAAAATTTAAAAGCCATTTGGATAGGAAAAATTTGGAAGGATATAGACCAGGAACAGGCTAGTGGGACTAGTTTAGTTTGGGATTATGGTTGGCAAGGACCAGTTGGACCGAAGGGTCTGTTTCAATGCTGTATGACTCTATGACTCCCTTAATACAACTTTACTATCCAGAAACTTATGAACTAAAGTTAATTTTATTACTACCTATATAATGTTCAATTCAAAATTGAAAAAAATAATTTTGAAGTATGGTGGGTCAGGCTCATCTTAATTTAAGTGTTTAAGGTGATCTAACTTTATGATAATTAGTGGACATGATGGGGGGAAGATGTAAAGAAACTGGTTCCTGTGGGCAAGGCCAGAAATCTAATTTAGTTCTAGACTTTTTTTTCGTAGGTGACACCTGGGAAAACCTTTTTTATTTTTCCTTATGGAGAAGTGGAAATCTTAGACTGTGTTCCCAAAAAGTTATTGAAGCTTGGTCACTGGGGCGGCATGGTGCCTCAGTGGTTAACACTGTTACCTCACAGTGCCAGGGACCCAGGTTCAACTCCTGCCTTGGGTGACTGTCTGTGTGGAGCTTGCACATTCTCCCTGTGTCTGCGTGGATTTTAAGACATCCAGCACTCTTTCTCCTCCCCCCCCCCCCCCCCCCCCCCCCGTAATATCAACACTTTTCACGGTACCACTATTTATTTACCCAAGTTCTCTAGTTTCCATATCCTTCTCCACATAAATATTGATGCAACATACTCATTTAGTTTCTCACCCACCTCCTGCAGTTCCACACATAGACAGCTTTGCTGACCTTTAAAGGATCTTATTCTCTCTTTTGTGCTTAATATATTTGTAGAAACCCTTTAGATTCTCCTTAACTCTATTTGCAAAAGCTATTTCATGTCTCCTTTTTGCTCTCCTGATTTCCTTAAGTATATTCCAACTACCCTTATAGACCTCTAGGGATTCCCTTGATCCCTGCTGTCTGTACCTGACATATGCTTCCTTCTTTTTCTTGATCAGAATCTCAATTTCTCCAGTCATCCAGCATTCCCTACATCTGTCTGCTTTGCCCTTCACCACCTTGGTCTCTTGTTTCCTCATTTTTGAAAGCTTCCCACTTTTCAGCCATCCCTTTACCTGTGAATGTTCAACCCCAATCAACTGTTGAAAGTTCTTGCTGAATACCTTCAAATTGGCCTTCCTCAAATTTAGAACTCTGACTTTTAGATCAGGTGTATCCTTTATGATTGAGGTTACAAAATTGTGAGCGGCAGAGATAGAGTAGATAGAAGAAACCTGTTTCCCTTGGCAGAGTTCAAAAACTAGGGGTTATAGATTCAAGCTAAGTGGCAGAAGGATTAGAGAGAATGTGAGGGAAAACCTTTTGTACTCAAGGTGATGGGTGTCTGGAATTCATTGCCTGAGTTGGTGGTTGAGGCAGAGACCCTAAATTCTTTTAAAAAGCACCTTAAGTGCTGTAAGCTGCAAGGCTATGTGCAATGTGCTGGAAGGTGAAATCAAAAAGGACACCTGGGTGTCTTGGTTCAGCAGGGACAAGATGGCCAAATGACTGTATAATTTCTATGCTTCCATGGAGATTCAGAAATTGTGAATTATATTCTCGTGTGATTCGAAAGCAGCGATACTTTTAGTATCTCAACAAAACTTACTTACAATTTCACCAGCAAGACATCAGAAGAACATTTATCATACAAATCAGGCAAGCACACTGTTTGTGTAGTCTGCAGTGAATTGCTGGTCAGAATTGAGGTAGCTTTCAGATTACCACGATTATCTATAGTGCTTTGGGCTAAGTGAGTGGTGGTGGTTGTGGTGGGGAATGTAGATTTGACGACATACTCTGGATTGCTTTCTCAAAGTCATAGTGTGGTGGTTTGATTCAGGGCAGCATTCAGATTTACCTGGAGGCCCCACACATACAACTCCTAGGCTAGCCTACAGTTAACACTTCTGCACATAAAGGTGATAAGTTTGTTTTGATTTTAATAGATTTCAGTTACATCTGTTAGGAGTTAATTTAAGAAAAACAAAAAGAAAAGGCAGCTATTCTTATTACAAGCACCTGACCGCTATGCTATGTATTTCTGATACTTCAGTTACTGTGATTAATTTGATTATTTTATAGCCGGAAAACAACTGTGAAAACCCTATGTATTTATGCAGACTACAAATCAGATGAAAGCTATACTCCAAGCAAGGTCTCTGTCAGAGTGGGAAACAACTTCCATGACCTCAAAGAAATGCGGGTATGAACTTATCACCTCTTTCTTGATAACAGTTGGCGTTATAATAGTTCTCCCCTTGTTATCAAGCTTCCTGCAGCCCTCCTGCAGTGATTTCCCAGTCTTTCATCTTCATTGTTTGCATGGTGCATATGAAGAAATATCTGAGGACTGCTTTTCTCAAGTATTGTGCTTTGTGAATTTTCCTAATAAACACATAGCATTTAAAACACCTTTTAAATCTTCAAGACCGCAATATTCATGTAAACAAACCAGCGAATTAAACATTTCTGCAAATCTAAGGGCTGGGTTACCAGACACCAAAGTAGCATAAGCTGAAGTTTCGGTTCCCTTGTTCTGTGCTAAATAATGGGCAAAATGTGCTTATGATGAGGTTATATTTCAGCAAATACTTTAAAGGTGCACAGCGTCATATCTTAGGGTGATACATTTTGGTGTTAAAAAAAATTGAGTCCTTTATCTACCCCTTCAGAAAGTATAGAAGGATTGTCTTCCCGATGTGATGAGATTGGAATTGGTAAGAGTGTCTATGTTAGCACATACTTAACATTTGAGTGAGGTATGAAATTCACTGTCACAGATGATGCATTTGAAAACCCAATTTCGGAGGACACACTGCAGCTACCCTGCCTTCAGTAGAATCTGATCCTTTTTCATTAGTTGTGCGATGCTACATGAAACACCATCATGTTAAAGCATGTCAGAGCACTCATAATTTTGATTGAAGTCCCAAGATTTTTTTAATGAGAGCCATTTAATGATATTTTTCAAATGGACTATTCTTTAACAAGGGCCAACTGGAAACCACACAAAAACTGATTATACAGAAAAATCTTCTTGCTATACTCTAATATAAAGAATTTACTGTCTTCTGCAATTCCCTATCAATATTATCTGAAATGCATTTCTTGTTGTTCTTTAATGACGACATCTATGCTTTTTTGGCAAGCATTTATTGATCTTGAAGTTGGAGGTGATCTTCTTGTAACTTTCCAATACATGTGGTGTGAATTCCACATAAATGTTAGTGCGAGAGTGGATTTTGGATTTTCAGGATTTTATCCCAGCAGTGATGGAGTAGGGATATTTTCCAAGTCAAGATGTTGTGTGACTTTGAAAGGAGCTAACACGTAAGGATATGCCTATGTTCCTGCTGCCCTCGTGCTTTTATATATTATCTCATTTTTTTGGGTGTTTGGAAGAAGCATATGAACAGGAATACTTGAGTGCACCTGAGACAATGAGGATTGAAAAGCTCACAAGCAGTATTTGCTTGATGTAACTGAGCAACAGTGAAGCTCAGGGGAAAAAGTACTGGCTCTGAAGGAATGTGCATACAGGAAAAGAGGGTGATAAACCAGAATAGGAGCAAGCATTGAAACTGGAATCTTGCAGTAACTTGCCTCCTGATTTTCTGAACTCCACACGCCATCTACAAGGTGCAAGTCAGTATTGTAATGGAGTACTCTATACTTATCTGGATGAGGACAGCTCCAAAACAATGAAATAAAATTGACACCGCTTAGAACAAAGCATTCCCCTTGATTGGCACTGCATTCTCAACCATGAAGAATCATCCTTTCTATTACTAATAGAAAATGACTACAGTGTGTACCATCCACAAACTACCCTGCAGCAACATAACATGGCTTCTTCGAGAGAACTTCCTGTTCACATGCTTCTTCCAAACACCTAAAAAAAATTTCTGGTATTAGCTTCTCCCACAAGGGGAAACACCCTTTCCATACCTATCCCATCCAGACTTCTAAAAATCTTGTTTCTTTAAATAAGGTCGTCTCTCATTCTTCTCAACTCCAAGTAGTACAGGCCCAACCTACTCAACTTCTCATTAAAAGACAGTCCCTCCATAGAATAAATTTAGTGAATCTTCTCTGGATTGCCTCCAATGTCTGTATCTTTCCTTAGATAAGGGGCCCAAAATTGTTCACAATATTCTAGCTGTGGTCTGACTACAGCCTTATATAGTTTTAGAAAAACCTACCTAATTTTATACTCCATTCCTTTTGAAATAGTAACCAACATACCACTCCTATTCCCTATTGTCTTTTGAACTTTGTTGCTAGCTTTTTGTGGATGAGGACTCCCAAATCGCTGTTCTGCAGCTTTTTGCAATCCTGTTCCATTTAAATAATATTCAGCTCCTCTATTCTTCCTGCCAAAGTACATAACCTCATATTATATTCCATCTATCAAATTTTTCACCACTTGCTTAAGCTGTCTATATCGTCCTGCAGAGTCTGTCATCTTCACCCCTTGCATTCACACCCATTTTTGTGTCATCCCCAAACTTGTAGTTAACCCTCCGAAAGCCAATGATTTGACATTATTTCCATATGATAATGCTTCCATTAAAACCTTAGGTGAGGAAATTGAATGTTGCAGTTTTATGGCACTTTTAACATAGCAAAATTCTAAATTATTAACATATATTCTGAAGATTGTGGCTGCAGCACTGACCTCAGTGACACCCCACTAGTTACAGGCTGTTTTCCTAAAAATGCCAACTTACCCCAACTCTTTGTCTTCTATTAGTTAGCCAATTCTCCATCCATTCTAATATGCTACCTCCAACTTTTAAGTAGCCTAATCTGTGGTACCTTATCAAACATATTCTGGAAATGTAAATATATTACTTCCACTGCTTGTTAACTCCTCAAATAATTGTAATAAATTTACTAGGCGTGATTCTCCCTTTGTGAAGCCATGCTGACTCTGTTCTTGTTATGCTATTTTTCCACTAACAAATGGTAAGCTAACTGGCTTATATTTACCTGTCTTGCATCTTTCCCTTTTAAAATAAATGTGATACATTGGTAGTTTTCTCATCCTCTTGGAATTTCCAGAATCTAAGGGTTCTTGGAAGATTCCTTGGCTTCATCATAGAGCAGCGCTACTTAACTGCACATATTACTGTTATTTCAAACTTTTACTTATCATTTCATACTTCCAAATTTTGCCATTCAAGAATATGGAATGACCTAGCTTCTATTATGTGGTTATTAACTTTATTGGATAAAATTGTTCTGTGGATATAATAACATTGTTACTGGTTCTTATTTCAGCAATGGTCTCCAGGTTTTCTCTCAGACATATACGTATTTAGCAGATGGTGTGTTTTATCACATAACAGGTATTAAACATTGCTCTCGATGCAAAACAATCTTAAAAGGTTGATTTACAATCTGAAATTAATGAACACCTCCCAAACTCAAGTTAAACTGGCTGCAGCGTATGTTTACTTCATGACTTTGCATTTTGTGACTTTAAAGCTCCACCTCAGTAGCCATTGTGCATTACTTGATGTAACGCTTGTCTGCTTCTTGAATATTGTGGCACTTCTAACATAAAAAGAAGAATTCTAAGGTTTCCCATAGAATCATAGCCAGATAAAATAATGACAAATCATTGGCTTTAGGAGGGTTAATTAAAAATTTGGCCATATGAATAGATTTTTGGAGAGTCTTAAAGGGGAGGGAGGTAGAGAGCCCAAATGTTACGGAGATATTTCCACAGCATGCAGTTCAGGTAACCGAAGGCATGATTGTAAAGGTTAGAGTGAAGAGATTTGAGAATCCATGAGAGAAAATAGTTAGAGGAACATAGTGGTTTTGGAGGATTTTAGAGCTGGAGGAAAATATTGAAATTGGGGGAGGCAATGCCATGCAATAATGGAACATTAGTAAGAAAGTTTAGAAAGAATCTTGGTTGACAGAGAATAGGTCAGCAAGCTCATTTGTAGCATGGAAACATAGATGATAGGAGCTAGAGTAGGCCATTCATCCCCTTAAGCCTGCTCTGCCATTCAATATGATCATGGTTGTTCATCAAACACAATACCGTTTCCCAATATCCCTTGAGACACAGCTATATCCATTTCCGTGAAAATACATAATTTTTTGTCCTCAAGTATTGTTTTTGGCAGTGAATTCCACAAACTCTCCACTCCCTGTATGAAGAAGTTTCTCCTCCTCTCAATTCTAAAATATTTACCTCCTTATTCTTAAGCTATGATCCCTTGTTCTGAACTTCCCCACCATGTGGAACATCCTTCCTGCATCTGTTCTGTCTAGTCCTGTTAGAATTTTATAGGTTTCTAGGAGATTTCCCCTCTTACTTCTAAACTCCCAGTAAATATAATCCTGACTGATACAATCTCCATCTTACGTCAGTCCTACCATCCAACAAATCCATTTGGTAAACCTTCGCTGCACTCCTATAGCAAGAATACCCTTCCTCAGAAAAGGACTCCAAACTGCACTTGTATTCTAGGTGTGGTCTCACTAAAGCCCTTTATAGTTGCAGCAAGATCTCCTTGTTCCTGCATTTGAATCCTGCCACTATGAAGACCAACATAACATCAGCCTTCTTTACTACCTGCTGCACCAGGACACTCAGGACTTGTTGAACATTACAGCTATTCCAATAATCTACCTTCCAATTATTGCGACCAAGGTAGATAGCTTCGCATTTATCCACACTATACTGCATGCATCTGCCACTCTTACAGCCTGTCCAAATCATACTGCAACATCTCTGCATTCTCCCTTCAGCTCATCCTTGCACCCAGCTTTGTGTCATCTGCAAATTTTGAGATATTACATTTAATTCCCTCATGTGAATCATTAACATACATTGTGAATAACTGGAGTCCTCATACTGATCCCTGTGGTATCCTACTAGTCACTACCTGCCATTAAGAAAAAGACCCATTTACTCCTACTGTTTGTTTTCTGTCTGCTAGCCAATTTTCTATCCATCTCCATACGCTACCCCCGATCCCATATACTTTAATTTTACATATTAAGCTCTTGTGTGGGACTTTGTCAAAAGCCTTCTGAAAGTCTAAACTAGCCATACTCACTGACTCTCTGATCAATTCTACTAGTTACATCCTTGGAAGAATTTAAGTAGATTTGTGGAGTGTGATTTCCCTTTTGTAGATCCATGCTGACTGTGTCAAAGTTGTCTACTATAAAATCTTTGATCATACATTCCAGCATCTTCCCCATTACCAGCATTAATGTCACTGGCTTATAATTCTGTTTTCTGTCTACCTTCCTTTTTAAACCGTGAGGTTACGTTAGCTATCCTCCAATGTGTACAGACTATACCAAAAGCTAAAAAAAAGTCTCAAGATGATCACTGATGCATCCACCCTTTCTTGGGCCATTTCCTTAGGTACGCTGGGATGTGGACTATCAGGCTGGAGAATTTATTCGCCTTCAATCCCATCAATTCCTCTAACACCACTTCTCTACTATAACAGATTTGTTTCAGTTCCTCCCCCTCATTGCTCATCATCATCTCTGGTACTTTGTTCATCTCCGACTTTGCCAAGACAGAGGCAAAATATGAGTTTAGTTTCATCATCCCATTTTTATTTTGTTCTCCATTATAAATTCCCCTGTTTCTGGCTGTAAAGACCCACATTAGTTTTCACTAATCTTTTTCTCTCCCGACAGAAACTTTTACAGTCTGTTCTAATATCCCACTCAAGCTTAATCTCAAAGTCTATCTTCCCTTTCTTAATCGATCCCTTGGTCCTCTTTGGCTGACAAAAACTACTTCCAATCCTCAGTTCTATAGTTTCTTCTTCCTAATTTGTATGGCTCTTTTTTAAAATCTAATAGTATCTCTCTAAATTCACTTGTAAGCCATGGTTTGGTCATTGTTCTCTTTGCACTCACACCAAACAGGAATAAACATTTTTTGTAGTTCATCCATTTGCTCTTTGAATATTTGCCATTGCCTTTCCACTGTCTTTCCAACATCTCCTAATCCATTATAGCTAACTCCTGCCTCATACTGTCATAGTTTCCCTTGTTAATCTTCAGGACCTTAGTCTCAGTATCAATTCTTAACTGCTCTCAAATGCAGAAAGGAAATGGGTTTCCAATGGGCAATTAGGGATGGGCAATAAATGCTGGTCCAGCCAATGATGCCCTTATCCCAAGAATGACTCACACTCAGTTGAAGAATTCTATCATCTTATGGTCACTCCTCCCAACGGAGGTCTCACATCTACATTTACCATTTATTTATTCCTTTCTCATTATATAAAATCCAAAGAAAGATGGCCTGGATTTGATAATTTTCTCAACATCTTGGCCCAGGCAGCAATGCTGTGTACTCTGTAGTCACATCAATAGGAGGAATCCCTTGTTTGATTTGCCCAATCTATGATCTAAAGTCATCCATAATTACAAATGTTCCTTTCCCACATGTATCTCTAATGTCCTGTTTAGTGTCATTCCCATCATCACCAATACAGTTTGGTGGTCTAGGTACCACCCTTCTAATGTATTTTGCCCTGTTGTATTTCTTAATTTGACCCACGCAAATTCTACATTGCTTGAGCTAATATCTTTCCTCAGTGTAGTGCTTATATCCAATGCAACTCCATGCCTTTCCCTTTTTGTCTGTCCTTCTTAAATACTAAACACCGCTGAATGTCCATATCCCATCCCTGATCACCCTGCAGCAATTTCTTCGTAACCCAGCTATATCGTACCAATTTACAACTATTTGCATGACATAATTCATCCACTTTATTTTGACTACTCCATGTATTCAAGCACAAAGCTTGCCTTCTAAACATTTCTTGTCCCATTTTCAATATTTTCTTTACTGTGGCCTTGTTTGATTCCTGAGTCCATCACTACTTTTATTGCCATTGCTGCCTTTTGTTTTTGGCCATGATTTCCCTTCTTCTAAGCCCTTGCAATGGTTCCTATCTTCCTACCAATTTAGTTTGAAACCGCCCCAATGACTTTAGTAAATACTTTCCCAAGTATGGTCTTGCCCAGTTGTAAACTGTCTCACCTCCCCCAGAACTGGTTCCAAAGCCCCAGGAATCTGAAGCTCTTCCCCCTTTAGTTGTATTTTCATCTGATAGATTGTATTTTTTCCTACTCTGACCAGCATGTGGCCCTGATACTGAGATCATATTCAGTTTGCTTCCTTAATCCCTATATTTTGTTTTTAGGACCTTTTCCCATTTTTATATATGTTGGTTTCAATGTGTACCATTTCCTTTCAGGATGTTCTGGAGACACTCCCAGGCAATCTTGACCATTGCACTATGGAGACAACATACCATCTTTGAGTCTCATTTGTGGCCACAGAAACACTTATCCATGTCTTTTGTAATAGTCATAGGGATTCAATTGTTTCCACATATTTATTTCTCCCATGTGAGCAGTACCAATTGTGGTGCCACTTGGCTGTTGCTGTTTTCTCCTGGGTGGACATTCCCATCAACAGTATTCAAAGTGGTGTTTCTGCTTTGCACAGGAATAACTGAGACTCCTGCATTGTCCTCTTGCTCTGCCTGGTAGTCATCCATTCCATTTCTGCATTTGGCATCTTTGCCTGCAGTGTGACCTCTTCTCTAAAGATGCTATCTGTGACTCATTAACTTCATGGATGTTCCACAGTGTCCCCAACCATTTTCTCCAGCTGCAAAACCCAGGCTTTCAGGAATTGTGCCTGGTCCTGGGCATTGGAAACGTGCCCAGCTTCCCACATAGTGCAGGAGGAGCACATCGTGACTTTGAGCTCTCCTGCCATGACTTGCCCATTTCAAGTTAAGAATATCATAATACCAGGCTAAAGTCCAATAGGTTTATTTGAAAGTTTTTGGAATGATGCTCCTTTGTCAGGTAGCTAGTGGGGTAGTGTGCTTTTTGAACAAAATAGAATACATCTGCAAATACAAATTTGCAACTTCACCCCATGGACTTGTGTATGTGCATGCATGTGTATGTGAGGGAGAGTCACTGAGCAGAGGCTGATAGCCAAGTTCAATACTCATGAGGATGGCCTCAGCTGGGATCTTGGGTTCATGACACACTACAGGTGACTCCACCACACTATACAGTCGCACACACTTCCACATAATGAGCATACGTACACACACGCGATCACATACTCACACAGAACCCCCCCCCCTGCTCAGTCTCTCTCTCTCGCGCCTTCCCTCTCCCTACCACAACAGGCACACACACAAAAGTCCAAGGGGTGAATTAGGATTTGCAGGTATTCTATTTTGTTCAAAAACACACAATCTGCATGTAATAAATGTGACATTTTCATAAGTTTCTAATTTGGAAATAGAACCAGTCTAACTCCAGGTTGGGATACAGACAAACTCTAACCTCACACCTTTAATATATTGTCTGAACTGAGAAATTGCTTTTTTTAAAACTGATAAAGCCTTAAGTTATCTTGGGGCTGTGACTTGAAAGAAATATAGGGATTTACATATTATTCAATCGAAACCTGCATCCCCATTCTAAGTGATTAAAGGCTTAACAGCAATCTAGGATTGTCCAATGCATTGCATCAATTGTACAACACTTAGGTCTTTTACTATAAATTTGGTGTCCTGTGATCTTGCCCCACTACCATCTGCTGAAGGAGAGCGCTCCAAAAGCTTGTACTTTCAAATAAACCTGTTGGACTATAATTTGGTGTTGTGTGATTTGAACTTTGTCTACTCCAGTCCAAAACTGGCACCTCCACATCATGGTTACCCCTTTAAGCGTCTTCCAAAAGGTTTAACTTAATATAGAAAAATACCAATTTCTCTACTGTCCTTCTTTCCTGTTCCTTGTTACTCCAGAATCTCTTAGAAGCTGTAAACCATAAGAACACCTTACAAACTATTAGACATAAAAGTTGGAAATATTAACCTGTCCTTACCTACAAGTTACCAACCAACTCTGTCTTTGAAGCCTCTAGTTCTGTAATAGTGTAAGACCACTCCTGTGATGTCACTTTGTTTCTTCCCAGCAAGCAGGACACCCTTCCCAGACTGCTTTACTGTGGTGCCTATTGCGAGAACCAAATATAATGTGCAGTTGATGCAGCTTAGGATTTGGAGGGCAGAACATTAGTTATGTTCAATATGTAAGAGTCAAAATAGAGCTGGATGTTGTCATCAAACGTGCTCCACAGGTAGCTGTGCAGTAAGAGATATGACAAAACATTAAACATGATTAAAAATAATTCTTTGCCACAGTGTAAAATTGAGCCTCAATTTTTTCTAGTATACTTTTATTTAAGAAAGATAACAGAACAAATTGATGCTCTCCTTATAATTTAGTACATTTGAATTTTATTTTATCCACTAGGTGTCACTGTTCTACAGAAATTATTTGCTGTACATTTCACAATGTGTGAAATGTGTGAAATTAGAATTAATGATCAGAGAGCTGTTTTGTATTCTTGCTTTTTGGGAAGAGGGTCTTGTAATAAGGCTGTTCCCCCTGCAATTAATTTGCAAATGATGCATGCTTAAAAAGTGGTGGAGGTCAGAAAATAGGTTGATTCTCTGTACGTCATTTGTTAACTTTTTGAGCAGAGGACAGACAGTTGACAAACCATAATCAACTACATAAATTTAGAGAGGATATATCTTGATATCTTTCCAGTTTTTTAATATCTATCAATATTTAAATTCGCTTTCGTTAAGTACCACTGCAAAATTTATTTTAAACTGCTGCTAAACATTTTATTGGTATTAAAATATAAATATTTTGTATGCTGAGTTTGTGTGGCATGCTAATCCAATTTAATTAATTTATTTGGATGACTTACTCAGAAAACTGGTGTTTAGACAAGCAGGTGGGTACAGGAAATGGAGGTAGTCTGAAAAGCTATCCTCTGTTTAGCCACCATTGTGATGACACAATATATTATGCCATGTGCCCAGTCTGAAACTTGTGCTTAAGTATTATCTTAAAGTCATTTTAATTGCATAAATAGTATGCCTCAGACCTATTTATTTAAGTAACTATTCACATATCTCTGGGCTCTAGATAGTTAGGCATGTGAAACTTTATCAGTCATTAGTCAGGTAGCCCAATCTACTGTTCTAATATATCACACTGACCTTCAAAACCATTCTTTCACCACTGTGCAAATGTGTTCATTTCACTGGGTATTTCTCATGTGTTTTATAGTAAGGGACTTTAATAAATGCCAGGTGGAAATGTAAACTGTAAACGATGATGTAATAAGGCGGTTAAATTAGTTGAGCAACATGTTGGCAGATGTAATATAATGTTGGGAAATGAGGGATTGTTCACTCATTTTATTTTTAAAAGGTGTGAAACGTAAATATTGATGTTCAGAGGAACTGTGGGATGCTCATACAAAACACAATGTTCGCATGCAATTACAGCAAGCAATTAAAGCATATGTCACATTGCCCTTTATTGCAAGGGATTGGGGAACAAGGATGGAGAAGTCTTGTGATATTGTGCAGTGTCTTGGGATTACAACCAGAGTACTACGCACATTTGTTGTCTCAAAATCTAAGGCTATAATTTGGAGGCACTGCAGGGAAGGTTCACAAGGTTGGTTTCTGAGATGAGTGGGTTGAACTGTGTCAAGAGGCTGAATAACTGGTTGATTCAAAAATGAATGTTGATCTTCTGAAACCATGCAAGATTCTGAAGATAACAAAACCAGAAATTGCTGGTGAAACTCAGCAGGTCTGGCAGTGCCTGTGGGGAGAAAATACAGTTAACGTTTCAGTCTGGTGACTTTTCATCAGAACTAATAGTAGCTAGGAAAATGTGATATTTATACTGAAGACGAGGTTGGGGAAGTTGGAGGATGGGTGGAGATGGAGCTCAGAGATAATACAATTGAATGGCTTGCTAGGCCATTTCAGAGGGCAGTTGCGAGTCAACCACATTGCTGTGGGTCTGGAGACACACGTAGGCCAGACCAGGTGAGGATAGCAGATTTTCTTCCCTGAATGACATTAGTGAACCAAATGAGGTTTTCTGACCATCAACAATGGTTTCATGGTCATCAGTAGATTGTTAATTCCAGATTTCTTTTCACATTCAAATTCCACTGTTTACTGTTGTGAGATTCAAATCCGGGTCACCAGAGCATTAGCTGAGTCTCTGGGTTAATAGTTTGGCGATAATACCATAAGATTATCACCTCTTCCTATATCCTGACTACCACTAGGAGGCCTGTACACAACTCCCATCGGAGTTGTTTTTTTCCTTTGTGTTCCTCAAGTCTACCCATGAAGATTCTACACCTTTTGACTCTCTATCACTTCTTGCTGTCAATTTTAATTGCATTTCCCACTAACAAGGCAGAGGACTTGTTGGGCCAAAGGGCCTGTTTCCTCACTGCAGGGAATCTAATATATATGAAAGGTTAGGCAAATGAGGGGGTTCTTGATAGTAGGGCAGGACAGAAGAGAAGCTGACCAAGTGATAATAAGAACTGAGAGTAAGAAAGAATGGGTGCGCTGTGCTAAGAGCAACCCATGTCATTACAGGACAGGGTATTGGGTGTGTAAAAACATGGAAGAATGGAATCAGTCTCTGAACTTATTGAACTTAATGCTGAATTCTTGTGACAACAGTGTTCCCAAATGGAAAATGAGATACTGTTCTTTGAGTTTGCATTAAGGCTTACTGGAACAGTGCAGCAGTCTCATGACAAAGCTTGACAAGCTCGACATGAGAAGGTTATTTCTCCAGGGTAAGGACCTAAAATATTGGGCACAGTCTTAGGATAGATGTGAATAATTGAAGATTGATTTGAAGAGAAAGTTCTACATTCAAAAGATTGTGAATTTTTGGAATTGTCTACCTCTACCAAAGATGCTCCATCTTTGAAAATGATTAAATCTGAGAGAGACAATAGAAATATATGTAGTGAGCATGTGGGAAAATGGAGTTGAGGTAGAAAATCAATGATTGTCATATTGAGTGGGGATGCAGACTTAAGGCAGTATGGTCAACTCTGTCTATTTGTTATTCAGAAATGTTTGAGTCTCCAGTGTTGGCTACTTAACTCTTTACTTTGTAAATGTAGTTCTTCAAGTCTGGGCTGTACACTGCTGTGTGATCGTTTCTCACATTACTCAAGTCATGTGCTTGAAACGGCAAAGGAGCCAAGCACTTGACCTAAAAGGCTGAGCTTCATGAGACAATAAAGTCCCCATTACCTGGTACCCTGTTACCCATTATTCTCATGTAACCAGCAATAGGTGGGAGTAAGGGTTCAGCCAGATAAAAGTGTCTGGTGGGGACTGAGGAAAGTAGGGGTGAAAATCGCAGAGACACTGGTCATCATTTCACAAACTTTTTTTAGACTTCAAACTGGAGGATAATAAATGTCGTTCCCCCTTGTTCAAAAATAAGCCCAGCAATTACAAGACCAGCAGTTTCACCTCTGTAGAAAAGATTTAGACACAATAATCCTGGCCAAATTAACATCCTTTTGGACAATTGTGTGCTAATTAAGGAAAGTTAATCATTTGTTAAAAGCAAATTGTGTTCAACTAACTCAATTGTGTTTTCTAATGAGGTAACAGAATAAATGAGGGTAATAAAGTTGATGCTGTGTAAGAATCTCCAGAGGCTGGAGAGCAACCAGAGATACCAAGCCAGGGGAAAGCCACTTCCCAGGTTTGGTCAAAATACACTTCTCTCAGTTTCAACAGTTGTCATTAAATTGGCAATCATCCCAGGCCAGTAACCCATGCCATTGTCATTCTGACATCTGGTGTCCTGCCCGATCATGAACCACTGTTCAAGCTTGATACCTGAGACTGCCAGTAAGGATGAGTTGCTTCACCTTTCTTGTGTTGTCCTGAACCAGCCAAGAGAGAACTTCATGCTTCTCCGAGATCCCCTTCCAGCACCTTGCCAATTTCCGTTCCTGTTTGGACTCCTTGATCAGGTGGCACCAGGATGGTGGATGTCGGGATTTCAATGGTTGCAAAGTTTCTGGATGAGATGTTATTGAACTATTGGATAATGAGATTTTGTTTGTATATGGTGTGAATTTAATGTCAAAATTAGGGTGAGACTGTGTTTCCATTAAAGTTGTACAAATGCTTCAGCAATTTCAGGGGAATAACAGACGTCTAGATAAATGCCAGTATCCAAATATTACTGTTAACCTTTCACAGCTCTACTGATGGTTTTGTGAAAATGGCTATTCACTGTCTGCTACATGGTTGACTGTGCTATAAAGTTGTTAGATTAGTGGAGTAGACAGAAACTGAACCTAATGCAAGCATAGGTACTGACTGCTAATCAATCTGACACAGAAAATTAACTCCTTTTTACAAATGTTGTCTTTTTTTCCTTCATATTATATAGATTATTTTTATAGATTCAAAACAGGTTTATTTCATTTTCTTTGTCACTACTTTTCTCTTTTTTTTTTAGTCCCGTCTTCCTTTCCCTCCCTCTATTCGCCCACCTTGCTGCACAGTCCAATTGTTTATTTCTCAATTTGTAAATAGCAGGGTGCCCAACTAATCTGAATTTTCTGGAGTCAGCCTGTAATTTGACTTTTCATTCCATTTCCCAAGTGACACCTTCCTGGGATGCATTTTGTCCTGGACATTTCTGTGTATACTTTGGTCGCAGAAGTTTGGTCATTTGTGTAATGGGCTGCATTCGATAGTTTGGAGAGTTGAGTCCAAGCTGGCAGTATCAAAATTGGGGCAACTGATCCTTTCCTTCTCTCCACCTCAGAAGTCAAATTTTTCTCTTTCTTGTTTTCATAGTTGGGGTTATCGTGTTAAAGAGCTGCATAGATGCCTGCTCTCATCACCCAGGTACCCGGTGCTTGTTTGCTTTCACATTGCCATTCACAGCTTGCACTTGCAGCAATTTTATTTCTGATATGAAGCTCACAACACGGTCTCCCAGTTCTTACTGTGTTCTATTATAAAAATCTTAGATAACCGTATGCTGGAAGTCTAGACAAGCTGCTATCTCTAGACGAGCTAACTAAGGCCTTCGAAAAGAGTAAACTTCCTGGAAGCGACAGCTTACCAGTTGCATTGTGTTCAACTCTATGGGACTTAATTTGGCCAGGTTCAGTATGAAAGCATGTTTCTGGCTTGTAGCACGTCTGAATCATTTGAGGAATGACATCATCACCCTCATCTACAAATAGAAGGAGAGTGTGAGGGAATTAAGAATTGGTGGCCAAAGCCCGGGTGTCCTTGGAGTAGGAGCACGCGGGTGTCCACTGACACCCTGGAGTTGTGACTGAGAAAAAAAAGAATAAAAAAAGAGAGAAAAGAAAAGAAAAAAAAATAGAACCAGGAGATTAGACTGAAAAAAAAAAAAAAAAAAAAAAAGCCAGGAGCAAGCCCGGGTGTCCTTGGAGTAGGAGCACGCGGGTGTCCACTGACACCCTGGAGTTGTGACTGAGAAAAAAAGAATTGGTGGCCAATCTACTGAATCTTGCCCAAGGTCATGTCTGCTCTGGGGTCAGTGATTTGGCCTGACCAGATTTGTATTGAGCAGGAAGATCACGGATTGTCTTACATTACTCAGGGATATGATCACTCATGTGCAGAACATTGGGGGTGGGCTCATCAGCCTGGACCAGGAGAGGCCTTCAGTTAAATATTGCTCTCCAAAACTAGTTTTGAGGAGGGAACCTGCAGTTGGACCTTAACTGCAGAAATACAAATATCAGTACTTCAGTCTTAATGAGTAGGGCTCAGAAAGCTTCCTGCACTTGTGTAGGGCTGCCCTCTGTCTCCTGCCTTGTTTTTGTTCCACAGTGCTTTTTGTTAATCTATCAAGACAAAATGTGGGCTTTAGAGTGATGAATATCCCATGCTGCAGAGGCCTGCAGGTCAAGGCCCTCCTGTAGGTGGGTGGTGTCGCAGTTTTCTACTCAGATGAGCTGTTAGTGCACTGACTCATGAGTAACTGCAACCAGTTCAAAGTGGCCTTCACTGTGCGCTAAGCATTGATGTGGAGGTGCCAATGTTGGACTGGGGTGTTCAGGGTCAGAAGTCACATGCCATCAGGTTATAGTCCAACAGGTTTATTTGAAATCACCACGCTGTCAGAGCACTGCTCCTTTGTTAGGTAAAGCGAGTATCATATAAGTTGACAAAGGAGTAGCACTGCGAAAGCTTATGATTTCATGTAAATCTGTTGGACTATAAACTGGCGTCGTGTGACTTCTGACCTCACTAGACATTGGGAAGAGTATATAGCCAAGGTGAGACAAAAACTGGACATGTGAGACTGTTGATCACTCTCCAATGCTGATAAAAAATCTGGTCATCAGGTGAGATGCTCTCAGTAATGTTGTACATGGTAGAAGTCTGGCTCATTTCCCATGTTTTAGTCGTCACCCAAGGCAGCTTTTACTTCATTTGGGAGATTAAAGATGGTTAATGACCCAGGGCCACCATGTACAAATCTCTGAGTACATTCTTCGCCCTCTATTCAATGTTGTGCATCTTTGTGTGTGGCTATATAGAGTTGTGATGCACCTGGTCCATGCGCACTAATTACAAAGACAAAGAACAAAGAAAATTACAGCACAGGAACAGGCCCTTTGGCCCTCCAGGCCTGCGCCAATCTAGATCTTCTATCTAAACTTGTTGCCCATTTTCCAAGGATCTGTATCCCTCGACTTCCTGCCCATTTATGTATCTGTCTGGATACATCTTAATTCATGCTATTTGCCCATCTTTACCACCTCTGCTGGCAATGCGTTCCAAGTACCTACCACCCTCTGCGTAAAGAACTTTCCATGCATATTTCCTGTAAACTTTTCCCCTCTCACCTTTGTTATGGTGTAGGCCAGACCACTCAAAACATTCTTAAGCAGGCAATCCCAGACCGTAACTTTGCAATTTGTTTTGGTAAGTGTACAGTGAACATTACCTGGATTATGTTAGCTAGGTTGACTACCAGATTTTAAAACACACAAAAATGTATTCGCAAAATTACACAATGGAACACACACAACAGAATAAAGAACCCCTACAGAACTCAACCTGTCCAGCCAGACCTAATTATGCTGTTCCAATAAGCAAACTCCCTTTCAAACCCAGTGTAAATGGAGCACATGCTTACGGGTTGAAGTTGAAGGGCAGAAAAGAGAGAGAGTTTTCACACAGCTCCCTGTTGAACTTCCCAGTTCTAGACTGAACTAAAACTGTTCAGCTCAGCTCAGCTAGAGAGCTGACCACTTCCCTTTCATTATACAGGTCACTTCTGAAACATGATCACTTTGGCCTGAAGTCTTATCTGTCTACATATAAACAAAAGGCCTCTCAAAATCCTTTTCATCTCTGTACCAAACCAGACTGATCGGAGCCCGGCCTGGTTTATTACCCCTCTGAAAAAAAAATCAAGGACAGAGTCTCCTTGAGTCAAGAAACAGCTTTTAGAAACCCCTTGAACTCATGTCCCCTACTACGTACTGAGGTTCTACCTGACCCCAGTGTTGCAAAGGATGGGTCAGTCTATTTTGCTGTACAAGTAGTTAGGCCATACTATATTAATTGTCCCTCCTGGAAATAATTGGACAGAAAAATACCTTTTGTCACAAATGCATCAGGCAGTGATCAGTTAGTAATGTCCTCGAGGCTCTGCAGAGTGTGGAGAAAGTCGATCTTGGGAGGTTCCCCAAGCAGACTGTGACATTAATTTCACAGAATGCTTCATCTCCAGAACTTTGCAACAAGCTCCAAGATGTTGCGTGGCTGATGGTGAGAAAGGCACTACCTGTCAGATCTTTTATGCACACTTAGACTCTCTGTGCCACCATAGACAGTAATAGAGGAGATACAGGAGGAGAGTGCACAACCTGAGAGTGTGGGGAAAGTTGGTGGGAGGGATGAGACTGGTTAATCCACAGTATCAAGTAAAACAAATCTAGCTTATTGTTAAGATCCCAGCTGATGTTACCACTGGACAACCCAGGTCTCAGACTGAAATCTAGCTTGATGGAATATATTTTGTTTATTTTTATTTAACAAGGTACCTTCACTGGAAGTGTGAAGAGCCCTTTGGTAAGAGTCCCAAATCTGTTCACAGTATTATGTCTGTGATCTGACTAGTGTCTTGTACAGTTTTAGTGAAACCTCTCTACTTTTATACGACATTCCCTTTGAAATAAAGACCAGCACTCCAATTGCTAATGGCTTTGAGGATTGGACAATTCAGCCATTATAAATGCCAAGAGATTTAAAAGGCCCACCCAGTAATTAGCATTCAGTCAGAGTTCCATGGCTGCTGCTTCAGAGCTCACAATCCAGAATTTCAGCTGCTGAACCCACTGAGGGTTGCAACCCACAGTTTGAGAAGCCCTACCATGGGGATTTTCCAATCTTTGCCCTTTTTTTTTAAGATTCAGTGTTCCTACAACATTATATTTCAAGAGTTTATCTTTTAAGAATGTTGTACCTTTTGAAATTATGCAAAATATCTAACATCGTTACGCAAAAGATTTTTAAAAAACAAGTAATCAATTTTCTCCCCATCCATCTTTTTTGATCCTAGTCTGGGATACATTTCTACAGGCTGTTGCTGTTTTAGAGGTATTGAGTCATACAGCATGGGAACGGAGTGATCCAGTACTTTGGCAAGTGGCAACAATTCATATGTGACTGAAGGGAAGAATCATCAGGCTGCTTCTGACAGCAGGAGACCTGATATTTGTGATTCTGTTGAATATGAGAAACTAATAATTCCTGGAGATTTATAGTTTTCTGTCTGCAGATGTGAAAAATCTTTCGTGAGGAAAGCTACTACTGTCTTTTGTGGTTCTGTAGTGGGCTTCACCCTCTCCCTCCCAACCATCCAAAAGAAGATTATCCATTAGCATAGCATTTAAGACATTTGGTGAGGCTGAATTACAAATTCTACAGTTGATGTTGCATTTGTCCATCACAAATCTGAGATTCTTTAAGGCTCTCTACTGGCTTCCTAAATCTGAAATTCTTGGTAATCTGTTCAGTAATATTCTAAGTGCATTTCTATAAGTATATTTTTGCCCACTGTTCTGTCCAATTATTAAAGACCTTCTTCTCTTTATAAATCATTTTTAGACTCTCTCTCAGTTTTCCAAAGTGTCAGCTGAGCAGAGCCCAAAGCATCAAGTGGAGTAAAGAATAAAGCTACTTTTAATTGTGTGGGCATAATGTTGTGATCTCTTTGAGAGTGCTGAATACTGTATCCACACACACTGTGGGAACTTCTGGAAGATTTGTTTTTAATCATCCTACGTGGCTCACAAGAGTGATGATATAAAGAATATAGAGCACTCACCATTTTTGTTTTTAAACTGCTTTTAGTCACGAATCCCAGACAGCAGCTGAGTTCACAATTGATCCATCAGCACGGTAGATTCATTGCAGGGACACTGAAAGCTAATTTTTTTTTTCACATTTTCAACTAAATGAAGTGTTGTAAAAATGTGAATGGGGTGTTAAAGGATTTAGTGGTTTTTGAGCTTACTGCATGTGTTTGAAAGCTGTTCCTTCAGCAATGTGGGTGGCAGGTTATGCAAATGCATAATGGGATGCTGTTAGTTTTCTACAGTTTCAGCGTAAGTGTTCAACCACTTGGAAAATTTTACTATTGTCTTCATTGTATGAGCTCAATCCAGTTCAGTATTCCCAAACGATCTTAGAAACTATATAATTGTAGACATGTAAAAACATGGTTGTCTTCTCGAATGGACTTTTCAACATTTAAAATGTACAAATCTTTAACTAAAAATGCAAATATTACTCAGCAGCTCAATTGAATGTCTATGGAAATACTTAAAGTTGATGCATAAATACAGAACCAGATCTTACATTGTTTATGTACAAAAACTGGCTTCTTTGATTTGTTAATAATGCTCAGTAATCTGGCTTAAAGTTATAAATTGAATGATATGTAAATACAATCAACTATAGTGAAGTTTGCCAGGAAAATCTTTCTATAGTCAAACAGTGCTTGGGTGAAATATTATTGCTGAAAGTCTATTTGGGCATTATACAGCCAAGTTAAACAATTACATTTTAATTCGACACAATGCAGTTTTTAATGTTGGAGGCAGTTATGGTCATTTGCCTAGCTACCCTCTAGCAGTACTTTGACACTTAAATAAAATATACACAGTGTACTGTGTTTTCTCTTTTCAGATGGAAAAATACAGATTCATACTGTTTTTATTGGAAATACTAGGTTATTGAGAAAGCAATCTTAACATTTTAACTCCATTTATTACTTTCATGCTATAGTTTGTGCAGGTGTGCAGTTTATTTTCTGTCTTGGCTTTTTTCTGTTCTTTTGCTTCCCACCACATGTGCAACATTCATACACTTTTCTCTACATCATTTTCCCTGAAATCTTATGTTTGCCAGAAAAACCCTGGCTGAGCATTTGGGCACAGAGCTGACTGGGTCAGGCAGCTTCCTCTTAACTGAGCCATTCATTGCTCCAACTCCTAAGTGCTAACACAGCTTTAGTAATAGCATTTCCACTTGTGCAGTTATGAGTTCAAGCCCCATCCTGGGATAAACGCGTAATCCTGGCTGATATGTCACCTACGGTAAATAAAGGAATGTCGTATTATTCATGTGCTGTAGGTGATATGTTAACTGAGGATCTACCTAGTTGGATACATTTACAAGGTCTAACAGTAGTACATAATGGGGAATCGTGGACTATAACAAAGGGAACTCATTGACATATTGATTTCCTGATGTACAATCCCTGCCAATTGGATTCCTTGTCAGAAACATGCAGTTGAAAAATGTTCCCTATTTTGTAGCAGTGCTAAATTTATTTAAAAGCAGATGTTTATTTCCGGTGCTTTGTTTACATTATAGGAATACATTTGCAAGAGATGCCCATACATAATAGACATTTTAAGTCACTAGTTTTGCAGATTGTGAGAGAAGATGATATGAATTTAACATTAAAGGCTTGAAGGCATAAATTTGGCTGACTTGTTTTTTTAATATATTCATGGGATGTGGCCGTTGCTGGCTGAGCTAGCATTTATCGCCCATCCCTAATTGCCCTTGAGAAGGTAGTGGTGAGCCACTGCCTTTAACCAGTGCAGTTCAAATTATATGTAATATTTGTAATTTGGTATTTCATTTGCAACTTGACATTGGATTTTTGTTTAATGCATCGTTACGTAACAATCCAGTTACTTTTCACACATGTGACTGATGACCTGCAGTCAAACTTTTTATAAGAATATTTGAAACTCAAAATTTGCTGAGCGATTCTAAAGCTGATTTTTCTTTGTGCTCCATGTGCTTTTTTAAAAATTTTAGTCTATTTGATTGCACCAAAGTGGAAACAATATTTAATACATTTTTCTAATTGAACTACAGCAACTGGAACTGGTGGAGCCAAGCGGATGGATTCATGTTCCACTCACTGATGTTAACAAGAAGGCAATCCGTACATTTATGATACAGATTGCTGTACTAGCAAATCATCAGAATGGAAGAGACACTCACATGAGACAAATTAAAGTCTACACACCAGTGGAAGAAAGTTCAATTGGTAAATTTCCGCGATGTACCACTATAGACTTCATGATGTATCGCTGCATTAGATGACTGAATATTAAAGGAAATGTTTTGAAATATTCTGAAAGCGATAACTGATTTTTGTTTTTTTGTTCATTTGAATTTTAAAAATCATTTGATTTAATACTGTATGGGGAACAAAAGATTCTCCACTGAATGGAGGCAAAATAAAGTTTAATGCCTGAAGCTGTACACTTGGGTCATGATCGTTGTTGTGGAAAACCTGGGTTCTAATATGACCTGTGCTTGCCCTGAATCAAGGCTACAGGCTGGTTAGATTAGATTACTTACAGTGTGGAAACAGGCCCTTCGGCCCAACAAGTCCACACCGACCCGCTGAAGCGCAACCCACCCATACCCCTAACCTAACACTACGGGCAATTTAGCATGGCCAATTCACCTGACCTGCACATCTTTGGACTGTGGGAGGAAACCGGAGCACCCGGAGGAAACTCCCGCAGACACAGGGAGAATGTACAAACTCCACACAGTCAGTCGCCTGAGGTGGGAATTGAACCCGGGTCTCTGGCGCTGTGAGCCAGCAGTGCTAACCACTGTACCACCGTGCTGCTGAGACATCTGATTGGAAAGGTGTTAACTTTTAGCTTATAGCCCCCACCAAAGATCTGAGCATCATCATAAATAAAACCCCTTATTTGTTTAACAGTTCAATGGTAGATCATTGCGAAGGCAAATTCATCCAGCAATATAAAGAGTGTTACCAAGAGACTGCTCTGAAGACATTATGGGAAGGTAAAGACAATGACTGCAGATGCTGAAAACCAAATACTGGATTAGTGGTGCTGGAAGAGCACAGCAGTTCAGGCAGCATCCAACGGGCTGCTCGTTGGATGCTGCCTGAACTGCTGTGCTCTTCCAGCACCACTAATCCAGACATTATGGGAAGCCTAATCGAATTAAAATGCTGCATTTACATAGACGTTACAAAAATCTCTCAGGCCAAGTTTTAATCAGTACCAAATAATGACAATAAAAATGGCTAGAAATTTATTGCATATCCATGAATAGAATTACTTTACTCAAACTGTAATTTGGGATAAATGTAATATGTGGGTGAATGTCAATTTACAAATTGTTTTGTTGTTACACTGGGTTCCTACATTACCTAGCTTGCAGTTCAAAGAACCCCTCCAGTGCAGAAGCAGGTCATTCGGCCATCAAGTTGACACCAAACCTCTGAAGAACACTCCACTCAGACCCATTGTTCCTCCCTCCCTAACTTTATTCCCTGTAATCCTGCATTTCCCATGAATGATTCACCTAACCCAACCTACAGTCCCTGGGCACAATGGGCAATTTAGCAAGTCCCAATTCACCTAACCTGCACATCTTTGTGTGGGAGGAAACTCTTGCAGAAACAGGGAAAATGTGCAAACTCCAAACAGTTGGCCAAAAGTGGAATTGAACCCGGGTTTTGGTACTGTGAGGCAGCAGTGCTAACCAGTGAGCCACCTTGCTGCCCTGTAGCTTAATTGATTATGATCAATTCATTGAGATTTTTCTAATCTATCTTCACTTAAATGTTTGGCAAAGTGAAATCGTGCGCAACAATGTTTGACAATAGCATATGCAACACAGTCTGGGCTGAATTTGAACACATACAAACTGATGGATTTGGGAGATGTCAGAAGTTTCAATGCATAAATCTGAACGAGGAACTGAATCAACCTACTTCCAGTTTTAACAGAGGTGGGATAAAGTGGTGATCATATTGCTTTTCAGAAGTAGGTTAGTTATTTAATATCAGGAGGTGGCGGGTCTTTTTTAAGTCACTCTTTTGAACCACAGGTGGCCAGGTCTTAACAAAAAGGCGTGAATCCATGAGCAGCTATGGTAACTGTATTACCAAAGGAGTAGGAGTTCGATAGCAATACTGTACTGTCTCTTGTGATCAATCTGCTTACCTTACCTTACTCACCCTCCTCATTGAGCAATCTGCCCACTTACTCTTGTCAGCTTTAATCCTGTGAAACAGATTTCTTGTCCAAAACTCCATCCTGTCAATCAAGATGCCCATAGATAAGAAACCTCCACTTAAAGGGCTCTTGCAGCTGGATTTTGGTTTCTTGGCCTCCTTCATCCCAGCATTGAACATGCCTTCAGCAAATAAAAAGGCCTCTGAATCTATATCCATTCATAATTGTATACTGTGCATAAAAGCCCATCAACACTTCTCTCTGATCACTGCAATTTACAAGGCCCTGCATCCAATTTCTGTTGTCTCGCCATGCAGTCCTTCTCTGACCAGGCCAGTTTTTTCTATTGCCACTAGACCCTTGCCCTGCTTTTTCCAATGACTATACTTTCTCAGTTATCCACAAAGTACTGGAACTTCAATCTGGCATGCCAGCATTGGATTCAGGCAGAAGTGGAATAATAAAGAAAGGATTCAAATTATGGTTTCTCAATTGTTACTTTGAAGTATAGAAAGTTTCTACTTTTGGTCAGCATAGCTTTTAACATTGGGGCTGAAGGGCAACACAGTGGCTCAGTGCTTAGCACTGCTGCCTCACAGCGCCAGGGACCCAGGTTCGATTCCAGCCTCAGGTGACTGTCTGTGTGGGCTTTGCAGATTCTCTCGTGTTGAAGTGGGTTTCCTCCGGGAGCTCCGGTTTCCTCCCACAGTCACAAAGATGTGTAGATTAGGTGAATTGGCCATGCTAAATTGCCCATAGTGTTACATATATTTATTTCCCCACTCTCTATATCTTCCATGACCACCTTCACAGTAAACACTCTTGCAAAATACTTTTTTAGTATCTCTCCCATCTCCTGCCGCTCCACACATAGGCTGCCTTGCTGATCTTTGAGGGGTTCTTTTCTTTCCCTAGTTACCCTTTTGTCCTTAATGTATTTATTAAATCCCTTTGAATTCTCCTTAACCCTGTTTGCCAAAGCTATCTCATGTCTGCTTTTTGCCCCCCTGATTTTCCTCTTAAGTATATTCCTATTGCCTTTATACTCTTCTTAGGATTTGCTCAATCTCTGCTGTCCATACCTGACATATGCTTTCTTCTTTTTCTTAACCAACACCTCAGCTTCTCTTGTTGAACATTTTACAAGATAACATATGGCATAGAAAGGGTGGAAACTGGGAAGTTGTTTTTGTTAGGCAGGGAGACTACGACTCTTGGGCACAGTCTTAAAATTAGAGGGGGTCAACTTAGAACGGAAATGAGGAGACATTTCTTCAGCCATAGAGTAGTGGGCCTGTGGAATTCATTGCCATGGAGCGCAGTGGAGGCTGGGACTTTGGGTGTCTTCAAGGCAGAGATTGATAAATTCTTGATCTCGCAAGGAATTAAGGGCTACAGGAAGAGTGGGCGTAAGTGGCATTGAAATGCCCACCAGCCATGATTGAATGGTGGAGTGGACTCAATGGGCTGAATGGCCTTGTTTCCACTCCTATGTCTTATGGTCTTATGGATATAACCTGTCAGTTCTAGTATCATTCTTCTAAATCATTCTTATAGCCTTTCCAGTTCTCTATACCGTTCATACCAGAACTCCCATAACTTCTCTAATTTTCAATGATATCTGCTCAGTACTAGCCTACGTTAACTTCTTTCTTCTTTAATGATCTTATAACTTGTGTTGCAAATTCTAGTGATTTCTACATCCAGTGTGCAAATTGTGTATCTAAATATGAACAACAGTGGTTCCAGTGCCAAGTCTTGTGGAACACTAATTCTAATTTTTTGACAATTAATGTGACTACCTTTATACCTGTTCTGTAGCCAGCATGTTAGCCATTCTACTTCGTGATCCCTTGTGTAACCTTCATCTGTTCCTTACCAAAATGTCAGTTTGAAAATATTACATCTGCTACATTACTTTGAACTATTCAGAGAGTTGAATAAAACTGTTAAGATATGACCTTGCTTTTGAATTTGTGCTGAAAATATTATATTTTGATTTCAAGATAGGTTTGTATTATATCTGAGTAAATATTTCAATTAAGTGATCTATAGTTCTCTAGACTTGTTAAATTTCCCTTTGTTAAATAGGATTGCTATTAACTTTTGCTGATCCTTTGACACTATTAATAATCTCATAACTACATAATAAGTTTGCATCCTTTATATTTCTTCTAGATTCTTTTAAAATGCACTGATGTGAATCAACCAAACGTGATTGGTTAGTTTACCAATTATCTGACTTTTATTTTTAATAGACAGCAATGAAAGAACTGTCATAGAAATGTCTTAATGTATTTGCTTGAAACATTAGTAGTACTGTGCTGTAGGGCATATAGGTGGATCATGGTAGACCCAGGGGCTTCTGAAAAAATCAGCTTTCAATTGCTGAACCATACAGATTCAACCTCACTACATATAGTCCATATCACTAGCCAAATCATAGACAGAATTAGAACCCCTACTAGTTTTATCTCGTTTTAGCCGTAACAACTTGCATTTTTATTATGCTTTCTGTAAAACATTACATGGTTTTGTCATAAGAGCACTATCAAACAAAATTTGATGTGGAACCATGTGGGACAGAAGTTATGACCAAAGACCTAGTCAAAGATTTAGGTTTTAATGAGTATCTGAAAGGAATATAGGTTTAATTGGACAATTTTAGAGTATGGGAAGGCACAGCCCCCGTGACAGAGTGATTGAAATCAGAGATTTATGTCAGATTGGAATTTGAGAGGATTGGAGATTTTGGAAGACTGTTTGGCTGGAAGAGGGAAGAAAAAAAAAGCGTGGTCATGAATAGTTTTGAAAACAAACCTGAAAATTCTAAAATCAAGGCATTGCCGAAACACAGTTAGGTCAGCAAACATCAGTGAGATTAATGGGATGTAACGTAATGTAAGTTAAATAAGAAGCATTTTCTGAAGGATGTTAGGGGTTTCAACAGGGGCACGAGCTTTAAGAAGTGGTGTGAACAAATATGTCCCCATCCATCATTAATATTTACATCAGTGAATGGTTGGTCTTATTTTAAAAGATAAGGTATTTTATGTCTATCTCAATAGGTAATTGAAACATTTATTTATATCTAACTTGAAAGGCAATAGCCCAAAAATGTAGCACTCAACAAGAACTGCATTGATTCTCAGACCTTGCAGAAAAGATGATCAGACAGGATGCAACACAAGCTGCTAATTCAGGATTGCTTGGTTTGTACAATTGTCCAAAGCTAATTTTGATTTGATTTTTACAACGGTTATCAATAATAATGGCATGGTGGCTCAGTGGTTAGCGCTGCTGCCTCACAGCGCCAGGGACCCGGATTTGATTCTAGTCTCGGGCGACTGTCTGTGCGGAGTTTGCACATTCTCCCTGTTTCCTCCAGGTGCTCCAGTTTCCTCCCACAGACCAAAGATGTGTGGGTCAGATGAATTGGTCATGCTAAATTGCCCATAGTGTTAGGTGCATTAGTCAAGGGTAAATATAGGGTAAGGGAATGGGTCTGGGTGGATTACTCTTAGGAGGGTCGGTGTGGACTTCTTGGGCCGAAGGGCCTGTTTCCATACTGTAGGGAATGTAATAATAATAAAATTCCATCTGTTGTTCTTGAGAATTCATGATTTTTGTATTTCTGTGGTCGACTTTTTATTTCTACATTTTGGAAGGTGCCACTTATAATTTGATGTTATGCAGACTATTGAATAATTCTTCCAGATCTTTAGAATATACCAAGTTGGCCAAAATTTATTACTTTGCTTCTGTGTGCTCATTTACATCTCAAAATCAGACAGTAGAAGAGGTACTGTAATTGATTCTGGAACCCATGGGCTACCCACAGAGTAGTAAGTCAGAGCTGCAGGGCCTAGTATAGGCCTTGAACAGTTTGTAATTTGCTCTATGTGGGGATAAATACCAGAATCCAGAGAGTTGCTGCTTAAGTGGTAAGAATGTGCAACTCACTAGCACAAGAAGTAGTTGAGATGACTAGCATAGCTGCATTTAAAGGGAAGCTAGATTTAAGCGTGCGGGAGAAAACTTATATTGATAGATGAAGATTGGCAGAAGGATGTACATGTGGAGCCTCCTCATGCAACCAGAAACTGTCTGGATTAGCCAGCTTGTTTCTGTGCTGTAGATCCGATATAAATTTACCTTAACTTAAGCTTTATGGAGACACTCATTCTATACAAAAAAACTAAAGAACTGTGGCTGCTGGAAGTCAAAAACAAAAATAAATGCTGCAAAAACTCAGCAGGTCTGGCAGCATCTGTGAAGAGAAAGGCACGGCTGGTGTTTCGGGTGCATTACTCTTCTTCAAAACTCATGCTATACCCTTTGCATGGCAGTTCAAACTGAACCAGCACCTGAATGTAGGCTTTCTACTCAAATTATATCAACATACTTTTTAAAAAACTATTGTGACATGATCCTCTTGGATCTGAGAAAAAATGGAGGCTGAGGGAATGAATGATTTGAGTTCAGAAATCTCAAGGTGTGAGGGGAGGTGGTGATTACAATTGTTTGCTTTGGGACAAAAAGCTTCCCCTGGTCTATTTTATTGTTTTGAACACATCTTTTTTCCTGACTTGTTCACTTTATTTTTCCACGCTTGTAGTTTCTTCTGTATGTTTTTGTACTTTATGATCTACTTCTTTTGTTCTTACACTTCTTTCCTAGCTCTCTTCCACTCCCAATTTGTCTTTATATTGTAGTCTTTCCAGTCTGAACATCAACATTCATCTTCCTGTGATCTTGAAGCACCAGTCATTTAACTTCTGTGCAGTTCAAGGCACTGTAATAATTTTCAAACAATAACAAGAAGCAATATAATGTTATCAGGTAAATTCATTTTTCTATCCAGCAGTTTTGCTATGCCAGATGTGTTTCTTGTTGAGAGAGTGAATGAACTGTTGGCCCTCACGATGTATATTGATTATTTCATTTTACCAGCTCATTTATCTCCCAATTTACCATTTGGCCATTTGAGGATTTCCTGTCGAAATGCTTATTGACAGGACTTAGCATATGTCTTGGCATCCATATTTCAAAGGCCTCTGTTTCCTTCCACAGATTTGCACTTGAGTATTGGTGGGAAAAAAAACCTTGTATTGAAGTTTTTCATCTTACACTCATCAGGGCATTTCGCAAGAATACAAATTCTAGGGGAAAACCGACAGTAATACTGCGTGAGATAAGAGTGCTGGTTTGTTAAGGGGCTTCTTTAGATCTGTTGCCTTGATGGCTGGTTTGAAATGCAAACTAAGGATAACAGTGTGGTTCAATTGTCATGCTGGCTGAGGTGACCATAAAGGTCCCATCTTAAGCTTTCCCTCATCTGAAGTGTGATGACCCTCAGGTTAAACAGCCGCTAGTCATCTTTCTCTGATGAGAGATCCCTCTGGGATTATGGTGACTTTACTTTTACTTCCTGATTGGCAAATGAACTCTGATTAGTAAATGTGTTGCCATGGAAAATGCACCAGTTAACATTGGTTTACAATTAAAAGTCAGGCTTTGACAGTACCTAATCAGCCCACATTTGGAAAACTCATCCCACAGTGTCTAATGTTAGATGTGATACAATTGGGGATCATTTTGCTGGATAATCCTGAATATGTGAGTGATTGTACTGGCAACTAATTTAGGATTATTGTGTTTGCAGTATGACATGCTTTTATGTACTGGAAGCTAGATAAATTAAGATGTAGGGCCATATTTGTTGCAGACAGATCATGTTCACATATTGCAGTTGTTTCAACTCAGCAAAACAGTTAGCAATCATTTTATGGCTCACTTTTCAGGGCCATGCTGTGACCAATCAGAGGAAAGCTCCTTGGTTTAAAATTCAAACAAAACTTGCTTCTCAATCAGCTTCCTCCGTAGCAATGTTTCTACTGATCAAAGTGCATTTGCCAACCAACCTGCAGTAAAAATGTTGATTTTTCACTTGAATTTCTATTTCTGCAAAATGTCCAGCTGAGCGCAAGACAGAAACCTCTGACAAAATGCATGCATTTTCAGGAATAATCAAGTTCTTGACTAACACATGACTATAGAGTTTGATTATTATTCAGGTTTGTGAGATGCACAGGGAAGGGGACAGAATGTTGCACTACATGAGAGTTTTTTTTTAAACTACTTGATTTAATTTTTTCTGATGTTAACAAGTCCTTCATCTTTCTTAAAATTAATTCTGGCTTTTTCCATCATTCTAACTACTAATGATAAAACAGCATACTCTGCCAAAATTATTCAGTCTGAACAAATATTCAGAGAGTTAGATGTACTTTTAGAGTTAAAAGTTGGAGCAATAACACAAGTGTGTGATGCGCTGATGTACAAAGAGCTACCAGCGTAATAAAAGACTCTACAAAATATCATAGATCAAGTTAAAATCTAAAAGTTTAGTGTGTAGAGTAAATATAAACACCAAAAGATAAAAACTGTCATGATTAGAAGGAAGTGTTAGAAGAAAGGAAGAATATTAAAGTGTATAGTGTCGCAATGGAATAAATAGATTAGTTTGTCTATTTAAGATAAAAGGTAAAGGAAGAGGGCACTTGTGCTGGAAGGTAAAGGTTTTTGAGAAAATAAATGGAGGCATTGAAAGGAGAACAAAATGGAGAGAAGTATTAAAAGCATGATTTGGCAGTAATGGAGAGACAAGCTGTTGGTTCATCTGATACGATGAAAATTAAGGATTCTCTACACATTATATGGAAAGTATTAATCTTTTGTTTATGGCAATAGTATGGAGAAAAAAATGACAGGCAACAATATTGGCAGCTCAATATTCCTGAATATAGAGTTTTCAGGCAAGATAAAGCCAGTGACAGCAAAAGGGGGTGGGGGAAGCAATGTTGGTTAAGGAATCAATTATTCTTATGAGAAGGATGATTTACTAAATGGATTAATAAATGAAGCTTTATGGATGGAGCTTAGAAATAAAAAAGATGCAGCCATACTACTCGGAGTTTACTACTGACTCCAGATAGTGAGAGGGAGATAGAACAAATGTGTAGACAAATTTCTGCCTGTCAGAATAAGTAGGCAATAATAGTAGGAGACTTTAATTATCCCAATGTCAACTGGGTTTCAAACAATGTAAGGCGCATTGAGGGTGAAAAGTTTATTTACTGTGTCCAGGAATTTTTATTTTAAAACAATACATGACAAGCCAAACAAGAGGAGACACAATTCTGGATGTAGTTTTGATAAATGAACCTGGGCAAGTACACAAATTACAGTGGGTCTGTGGTGCTGGAAAAGCATAGCAGATCCGGCACGATGAAGGGCTTATGCCTGAGACATCGATTCTCCTGCTCCTCATGCTGCCTGACCTGCTGTGATTTTCCAGCACACACTCTCAACTCTGATTTCCAGCATCTGTAGTCCTCACTTTCTCCCAAATGACAGTGGATGACTATATTGGGGATAGTGACCACAATTTGGTTAGGGTTAGCACTAGGGTTAAGGTTAGGGTGAAAATTAATGTTATGGTTAGGATCAGGGCTGAGGCTATGTATAGGACTAGATTAAGGGTTAGGCACAGGGCTATGTTTAAGGTAACTCTAGGGTTAGGTTTAGGGCTATAGTTAATTTTAGTGCAAGTGCTGGAGTTTGGGCTTGGGTTAGGGTTAATGACAGGGCGAGGGCTATGGTTATAGCTCGGGTTAGGGTTAATGGCAGGGCGAGGGCTATGGTTATAGCTCAGGTTAGGGTTAATGGCAGGGCGAGGGCTATGGTTATAGCTCGGGTTAGGGTTAATGACAGGGCGAGGGCTATGGTTATAGCTCGGGTTAGGGTTAATGGCAGGGCGAGGGCTATGGTTATAGCTCGGGTTAGGGTTAATGACAGGGCGAGGGCTATGGTTATAGCTCGGGTTAGGGTTAATGGCAGGGCGAGGGCTATGGTTATAGCTCGGGTTAGGGTTAATGGCAGGGCGAGGGCTATGGTTATAGCTCGGGTTAGGGTTAATGGCAGGGCGAGGGCTATGGTTATAGCTCGGGTTAGGGTTAATGACAGGGCGAGGGCTATGGTTATAGCTCGGGTTAGGGTTAATGACAGGGCGAGGGCTATGGTTATAGCTCGGGTTAGGGTTAATGACAGGGCGAGGGCTATGGTTATAGCTCGGGTTAGGGTTAATGACAGGGCGAGGGCTATGGTTATAGCTCGGGTTAGGGTTAATGGCAGGGCGAGGGCTATGGTTATAGCTCGGGTTAGGGTTAATGACTGGGCGAGGGCTATGGTTATAGCTCGGGTTAGGGTTAATGACAGGGCGAGGGCTATGGTTATAGCTCGGGTTAGGGTTAATGACAGGGCGAGGGCTATGGTTATAGCTCGGGTTAGGGTTAAATGGCAGGGCGAGGGCTATGGTTATAGCTCGGGTTAGGGTTAAATGGCAGGGCGAGGGCTATGGTTATAGCTCGGGTTAGGGTTAAATGGCAGGGCGAGGGCTATGGTTATAGCTCGGGTTAGGGTTAATGGCAGGGCGAGGGCTATGGTTATAGCTCGGGTTAGGGTTAATGGCAGGGCGAGGGCTATGGTTATAGCTCGGGTTAGGGTTAATGGCAGGGCGAGGGCTATGGTTATAGCTCGGGTTAGGGTTAATGACAGGGCGAGGGCTATGGTTATAGCTCGGGTTAGGGTTAATGGCAGGGCGAGGGCTATGGTTATAGCTCGGGTTAGGGTTGCTTTTAAGGTTAGGGTTGGACTTAGGGTTAGTGTGAGAGTTAGGGCTAGGGTTTGTGCTAAGGCGAGGGCTAAGGTTAGGTTTATGGTTAGGCTTAATGCTATAGTTAAATCAAGTGCTAGGCTAGCATTAGGATTTGCATGAGGGCTAGAGTTAGGACTAGAGCTAAGGCTAGTGTTATGGCTTGGGTAAGGTATAGGGTTGCATTTACAGTTAGTGTTAGGGCTAGGGTTGACGCTAGGGCTATTTTTAAGCTGAGTGCCAGGGTTAGGGTTAATGTTAGGTTTGGGTTTTGGGCTTGGGCTAGGGTTGGGGTCGTGGTTAGGGTTGTGTTACGGATTAGGGCTAGTATCAGAGTTAGGGCTCGGGTTAATCTTAAGCCTAGGCTAAGGTTAGGTTTGGGGTTAGGGTTAGAGTGAGGGTGGGGATGGTGAGGCTGAGGCTATGTCTTGGATGAGGTTTGGTTTGTGGCTGTGGCATTAGGGCTAGGGCAAGGTTAGGATTAGTGTAGGTGTTAGGGCTAGGGTCAGTGTTACGGCTAGTGTTAATGTTAGGATTAGGTTTAGCACTAGTTTCCTGGTTAGGGTCACGGTTAGGATTAGAGTTAATGTTACGGTTAGAGTGAGGCTAGGACCAGGTAGGGTTAGGGCTATGTTTAGGGTTAGGTCTTGAACTAAAGGTGAGGGTTTGGATTAGGATTAGGGTGATAGTTAATTTGACTGCAAAGGCTGGGGTTTGGGTTTGGGTTGGGGTTAGTGGCAGGTTGAGGGCTATGGATAGAGTTAGAGTTAGGGTTAGGCTTGCTGTTAGGGTTAGGATTAATGCTATAGTTAAGTTGAGTGCTAGACTAACGTTAAAATTAGCATTAGGATTAGAGTTAGGACTGGAGCTAGGGCTAATGTTGTGACTTGGATAAGGTATAGGATTACATTTACAGTTAGTCTTAGGGCTGGGGTTAGTGTTATGGCTATGTTTAAACTGAGTGTCTGAGCTAGAGTTAACGTGAGGGTTAGATTTAGAATTAGAGCACGGGCTAGATTTAGGGTTATGGTTAGGGTTGGGGGTTAGGATTAGGGATAGCTTTAGAATTACGGTTAGGGTTAGTCTTAAGGCTAGGGCTAAGGTTAAGTTTGGAGTTAGGGTTAAAATTAGGGCTAGGTTTGGGTGAGTTTGAGGCAATGTTTTGGATGAGGGTTAGGGTTGGGGTTTGGTATATGGCTATGATGAGTATTATGGTTGAGGTTAGGGTTAAGGTTAGTTCTCAGACTGGGAATAGAGTTAGGTGTTGGGTTAGAGTTTGGGTTAGGGGTATGGTTAGGGCTGAAGTTGGGGTTAGGGCTAGGGTTAGTGTTAAGGCTCAGATGAGAATTAAGATTGGGGCCAACGTTACATTCAGTGCTATGGCTAGTGTTAGAGTGAAGGCTAGGGTTAGTGTTAAGTTTAGGGTTATGGCTAGGGCTAGGATTAGGGATAGAGTTATGCTAATGGGTGGCATGGTGGCTCAGTGGTTAGCACTGCTGCCTTACAGCACCAGGCACCTGGGTTCGATTCCAGCCTTGGGCGACTGTCTGTGTGGAGTTTGCACATTCTCCCAGTGTCTGTGGGGTTTCCTCTGGGTGCAACGGTTTCCTCCCACTATCCAAAGATGTGCCAATCAGGTGAATTGGCCATGCTAAATTGCCCATTGTGTTAGGTACATTAGTCAGGGGTAAATGTAGGGGAATGGTTACTCTTCGGAGGGTTGGTGTTGGGTCGAAGGGCCTGTTTCCATACTGTAGGGAATCTAATTTAATCCCATTGTTAGAATTCGGGCTAGTATTAATGTCAAGTTTAGAGCTAGGTTTAGGTTTAGCCTTACTGTTAGGATTAAGGTTAGTGTTAGAGGGAGAATTGGGCCAGGGTTAAAATGAGTGCTTGGTCTAGGGTTTGGGTTAGAGTTACTGTTAAGGTTAGGCCTAAAATTGCTGTAATTAAAGTTAGGGCTTGTGTTAGTTTGAAGGCTAGGGCTAAGTTTAGGTTTAAGATTAAGGTTAGGTTTAGGGTTAGTGTTAGAGTGAGTGTTGAGGTAGAGTTAAGGTGAAAGGTAGGGCTAATGTGAGGTTTAGGGCTAGGGTAGAGGTACTGTTAAATTTGAGCCTTGCTTTACTATTAAGGCTGGGTTTATGGGAAGGGTTATGTTTAGAGTTTGTACAGGGTTAGAGTTTGGGTGATTGGTCGGTTGAGGGCTGAGGCCATGTCTAGGATGACAGTGAGGGTTAGGGTTACATTAAGGCTAGGGATTAGGGGTAGAGTTAGTATTAGGGCAAGAATTGAGTGCTAGGATTAGGGTTGGAGTTTACCTGAATGCTCACAACATCCCTGCCTTGCCTTGCCTCCTCAGCCTGCTATACCAGACTCATGTTACTTCTGTCTTGCTGTGCCATTTCGCACAGACAGAAAGCAAGGAAGTTTGCCACAAATGTCAGGAGTCCTCAGTCAAATCAAAGAGGATAGCCTTTACTCAGGGAATCACGCCACAGTCAGTCAACAGCAATCTCCAATACCAATCCAGGGATTTGGTATTGATCATTTAGCCACTCTGGACAATCAGAGTCAGGAGGGTTGCCACATAAGGAGTGAGGAGCTGCATGTTGAGCAGCCCACTACTTAGTTTGAGAATTGCCACTCAGTTGTCCGCTGAGCTCCTGGAATGAGGGAGAGGAAGTATTAAGGGAGATGAAAATCACTGGGACAGCTATTGCTGTTGGTACAGGTGGAGAGGTGTTCTGAGTGAGTGAGTAGGCAGTGCAGAGAATGTGTAAGGGCTGCAGGTGTTGCGGTTTGTGGTGGGTGACAGTGAGTGAGGGGAGATGTTTTGGGTAATAGTGAGAACAGTAGAGCATGAGCCTTGGTGAGAGGTGGATACAGTAGCAAAGATAGAGTGAATGTGAGAAGACAGTGGCAGAGTGGAAAAACACACTGGCCAACTATCCTAGAGCTGAGGGTTTCTCCATATGGCTTGGACTACATTGATCTTGGTGGCAACCTTAGACAAGATTGGCATGTTCTGGTGTGGTGGTCTCAACTGCTGGGGATGGGTGTATACTAATGAGTTAAATGAGCTTGTAGTGCAGATTGAAATTGGCATGTGTGATGTTATAGGTATCACAGATCATGATTGCAAGGGATCAGGGTTGGGAACTTATCCAAGGATGCGCATGCTATCAAGAGGATAGGCAGATGGACAGAGGGGCTGGGGTCGTCTTGTTACTAAGAAATAAAATTGATTCAATAACAAGAAGCGATAAAGGGTTGGAAGGTGTAGAATTTGTATGGGCAGAGTTGAGGAACCGCAAAGGAGAAAAGGCCCTGGTGGGAGTTGTGTATAGACCTCATAGCCATAGTCAGGATGTGGGGAAGAAAATAGATCAAGAGATAGAAAAGGCATGTAAGGAAAGCTCTATTACAATAATCATGGGGGATTTCAACATGCAGGTGGACTGGGAACATCTGGTTGGTAGCACATCTCAAGAAAAGGAATTTGTACAATATCTATGAGATAGCTTTTTTGGAACAGCATATTGTAGAGCGCACTAGGGAACAGAGTGTGGTGCTGGAAAAGCACAGCTGGTCAGGCAGCATCCAAGGAACAGGAGAATCGATGTTTTGAGCATAAGCCCTTCATCAGGAATGAGGCTTGTAAGTTGAGTGGGGGGGGGGGGTAAGAGAGATAAATGGAAGGGTAGTGGGGCTCAGGGAAAGGTAGCTGAGAGTACGGTAGATCTCAGCTACTCCCCCCCCCCCCCCACCCCCTCCCCAGCTCCACTCTCCCCTCCAATTTATCTCTCTACCCCTTTGGCACACAAGCCTCATTCCTGATGAAGGGCTCTTGCCCGAAACGTCGATTCTCCTGCTCCTCGGATGCTGCCTGACCTGCTGTGCTTTTCTAGCACCACGCTCTCAACTCTAATCTCCAGCATTTGCAGTGCTCACTTTCTCACTAGGGAACAGGCAATTCTGGATTTGGTGGTGTGTAATGAGGTAGACTTGATTAGGGTGCTAAAGGTGAAGGAATCCCTGGAGGGGGGGGCAGTGATCGTTATATGATAGAATTCAACCTGCAATTTGAGAGGGAGAAGCTGGAATCTGATGTAATGCTGTTACAATTGAGTAAAGGTAACTACTAACAGGAGAAGCTGGCTAGAGTGGATTGGAAGGGGAGCCTAGAAGAGAAGATGGTGGAGCAGCCATGGCAACAGTTTCCAAGGGCAATTTGGCAGGCAGAACAGAAATTCATCCCAAAGAAGAGGAAACAGAATAAAAGGAGGATGAGGCAACCATGGCTGACAAAGGATGTCAGGAACAGCACACAAGCAAAAGAAAAAAAACACAAAATGTGGTGAAGATTACTGGGAAGCTGGAGGATTGGAAGCCTTTGAAAACCAACAGTGGATAACTGAAAAAGCAATAAGAGGGAGATACAATGTAATATGACGGAAAGCTGGGAAGTAATTTAAAAGAAGATTTTTTAGATGTATGAAAGGTAAGAGAGAGGCAAGAGTGGATATTAGACTACTGGAAAATGAGGTTGGAGAAGTTGGAATAAGGAATAAAGAAATGGTGAAGAAACTGAATAGGTACTGAATAGGCATCAGTCTTCGTGATGGATACCAGTAGCATACTAGAACTTCAAGGGAATTGGTGGAAAAGATGAGCGTAAAGGTCATCACTAGGTGCCGGAGAAGCTGAGAGGTCTGAAGATGGATAAATATCCCAGGGTTCTGAAGGATACAGCCAAGGAGATTACAGAGGTATTGGTGGTGATTTCAGGAAACACTGAAGTCAGCAAGAGTTCCAGAGAACTGGAAAAGGGTAACACCCCCTGTTTAAGAAGGCTAGGAGGCACAAGGCAGGAAATGATAGTCAGTTAACCTAACCTTGATTGTTGGTAAGATTTGGAGCTTATTATTAAGGATGAAAATGTGGAATACTCGGAAGTGCATGGTAGAATACAGCTGAATCAGCACGGCTTTGTCAAACAGAGGTCATTGCTCTGTAGGTAGGTAATGAGGAAGCCAGACAAAGGAGAGATAGGACATTCTGTGGGAACGAGAGAGACTCATGGTTAGTGTGTTGCCTCCCAGGTGCCAGGGTCCATGATGTCTCAGATCATGTTTTCGGGATCCTTAAGGCAGAAATTTAAGGAGCTAGGGTGGAAGCTTGGAGCTAGAACAAACAAGAGTTGTTTTCTCTGGTTTGTTACCCGTGCCATGTGCTAGCGAGTCAAGCAATAGGGAGAGAGAGCAGTTAAACATGTGTCTACAGGGATGGTGTAGGGGTGGGGGGGGGGGGAGGGGGGAGGGATTCGGATACCTGGATAATTGGGGCTCATTCTGGGGTAGGTGGGACCTCTACATACGGGATGGTCTACACCTGAACCAGAGGGGTATCAATGTCCGGGGCGGGGGAGGGAGGAAGTTTACTAATGCTCTCAGGAGGGTTTAAACTAATTCAGCAGGGGGATGGGAACCCGAATTGTAGTTCCAGTGTCCAGGAAGTTGAGAGTAGTGAGATCATGAATAAGGTTTCAAGGTCGCAGGAGTGTACCGGCAGGCAGGAAGGTGGTTTGAAGTGTGTCTACTTCAATGCCAGGAGCATCCGGAATAAGGTGGGTGAACTTGCAGCATGAGTTGGTACCTGGGACTTCGATGTTGTGGCCATTTCGGAGACATGGATAGAGCAGGGACAGGATTGGTGGTTGCAGGTTCTGGGGTTTAGATGTTTCAGTAAGAACAGAGAAGATGGTAATAGAGGGGGATGTGTGGCATTGTTAGTCAAGGACAGTATTACAGTGGCAGAAAGGATGTTTGAGGACTCATCTACTGAGGTAGTATGGGCTGAGGTTAGAAACAGGAAAGGAGGGGTCACTCTGTTGAGAGTTTTCTCTAGGCATCCAAATAGTTTCAAAGATATGGAAGAAAGGATAACAAAGATAATTCTGGATAGGAACAGGGTAGTTATTATGGGGGACTTTAACTTGCCAAATATTGACTGGAAACACTGTAGCTCGAATACTTTAGACGGGTCAGTTTTTGTCCAATGTATGCAGGAAGGTTTCCTAACACAATATGTAGATAGGCCAACAAGAGGCGAGGCCACATTGGATTTGGTACTGGGTAATGAACCATGCAAGGTGTTATATTTGGAGATAGCTGAGCACTTTGGTGACAGCGATCACAATTTGGTTACGTTTACTTTAGCGATGGAAAGGGATAGGTATATACGGCAGGACAAAAGTTACAGCTGGGGAAAGGGAATTATGATGAGAGTAGGCAAGATTTAGGATGCATAGGATGGGGAAGGAAACTGCAGGGGATGGGCACAATTGAAATGTGGAGCTTATTCAAGGAACAGCTACTGTGTATCCTTGATAAGTATGTACCTGTCAGGCAGGGAGGAAATGGTCGAGCGAGGGAACAATGGTTTACTAAAGAAGTTGAATCTCTTGTCAAGAGGAAGAAGGAGGCATATGTAAAGATCTAAAATGTAGGGGATCTAAGATGGCGGCGATCTGAGAAGATCACACTGCAGAGCTTCGCATTGCAGCAGGAGCAGGACAGTCCTTTAACCCACCCAATCCAGGTCATCAGGATTTCTTGGGGGGTTGGAAAGATTGTGGAGCCCCAAGAAACATTTAAAGATTGACTTACCTGTATTTTCAGCTGTCCAGAGATGCCTAAAAAGGGAGGAGGAGCATCTGAGGCCGGGCCTGCAGTTCAGCCTGCAGCAGCCTCGGAGCAGATTACTCTCCAGGACCTGGTGAACCAGCTCTCGAAATCTCGCGAGATGTTGGGGAAACAGATTGAAGAGAAGCTGGCTCCAGTCTCTCTAATGCTGCAGAAGCATGAGCAGCAGCTGGGAGACCTGGAGAAGAGGACGGATGAGGTGGAGCACAGGGTCACAGCGGTGGAAGCTGATGCCAGTTCATTCAACGAAGAGATCCAAGCCCTGAAGACGCAGGTTCGTAATTTGCGTGACCAAGTGGATGATCTTGAAAACAGGGGCAGGAGAAAAAACATTCGGATCATCGGTCTGCCTGAGGGTAAGGAAGGTGAGCGGCCTGCGGAATTTGTTGAAGATTGGCTTCCGAAATTCCCTGACTTGGAGACTGGCATGAGAGGATTGAAGATAGACAGGGCTCACCAGGTCGCAGCACGGAGGTCGGGTCTGGGTCAACACCCTCGTCCTTTCCTGGTGCGGTTCCATCATTACCGGGATAAGGAGAGAGTCATGGAGGCTTCCAGACTCCAGGGGAAGGATCCAAAGGCCCTAATTTACGAGGGGTCTAAGATCATGTTGTTTCAGGACTTTTCAGTGGCGGTGATCCAGAAACGATAATTGTATGATGGTGTCAAGAGAAGATTGAAGGACCTTGGGATTCAGTACTCCCTGAGATATCCGGCAGTGCTTCGGATCACCTTAGATGGATCCATGCATCTCTTTGACACATCGGAGAAGGCAAGAGACTTTGTGGACGAACTAACCTAATTTAAACAATTGTAGTATGTATAAATATCATTGCTTGGGTATGCGTTTATCATTCTGTAAAAGAAATGGAGGAAATCCAGTTGGAGCTTTGTTTTTCCCCTTTTTTTTCCTCTATTGATAATAATTTGGTTCAAACTATGTCTGGCGATGGTTAAGATGTACATTTTAAATTTCTAAGTTAGGACATACCAAAGGGGTATTTATTCCCCTTTTTTAAAATAAAAGAATGTTTTTTATTCATATTGATATTCTATGGGGTGTTTATTCTTTGTAGCTTGTGCTTGCGATGCGGCTCTAGCTGGGAGAAGTGAAGGTGGTTGAGATGGTTAGATGCCTATTTATGGGCAGTTCGGGATGGGTAGTTGCCCCCTCCGTGCAGAGGGTGAGTTCCCCTACTCAGTGCTATTGGTGCTTTATATATTGGTTTGTTTTCTGGTTTTTGTTGTTTTTTTATTTTTAACAACTTTGTATGTTTGTTAAATGCAGTGGTTTTAGTTTATGTAGTTTTTATATTTGGTGGACCATGTGACACTAAGGCTCAGCAATTTGTGGTTCAGGTTCCTCATCTCTGGAATTTAAATGTAATTGCAGAAGATTATGGCTAATGATTTGATTAAATGGTGTACCTGGAATATCAAGGGAAGTCGCTCACCAGTTAAGAGGAAGAAGGTACTCTTGAGTCTGAGAAAGAAGGTGGATATTGCTTTTTTACAGGAGACACATTTGGATGACAAGGAGCATCTGAAATTATAGCAGAATGGCTTTGACCAAGTTTATTTTTCATCATCTAATACCAGAAGTAGGGGAGTGGCTATATTGGTAAGGAAAAATCGCTCATTTAAATTGTTGGAATGTGTTAAAGACACATACGGGAGATTTGTAATTCTTAAAGCCCTGATAAATGGGGAAGAATGTAGCATTTTAAATGTTTATTGTACCCCCATCTCATACTCTTAAATTCTTGGTAGATGCTTTTTCTAAACTGATAAGTCTCAAGTCTCGGCACATCATTATAGGGTGAGATTTTAACTGCCCCATGGACCCCACAGTAGACAGGTTGCCTAAAGGTCCCTCGATACCCTCTGCATGAACTAAACAGTTATTGGGTTTGTGTGGGGAATTAGGATTGGTGGACGTCTGGAGGTGTCTCCACCCTACAGGTAGGGATTTCACGTTTTTCTCCAATCCGCACAGATGTCACACGAGGATTGATTTTTTTCTGACCCCCGCGGTAACCCTGGATCTGGTGGTATCCTGTATAATTGGTAATATTGCCATCTCTGATCATGCTCAAGTGTACCTCATGGTTAAAATTAAGGATGTTACAGTGGATGCAAGGTACAGGCGAATGGACCCCTTTATTCTCATGGACAGCAAGTTTGTGGAGTATTTCTCTAGGGAATTTCGGGCATTCCTAGACATCAACATAGGCTCGCTTGATAGCTCATCTGTTCTCTGGGAAACTGCCAAAGCTTATGCCAGAGGGTTAGTTATTCCATATTCCACAAGTAGGAAGCGGCAGAAGGGTGAGCAGCAACGTCTCCTTGAAGCACAGTTGAAGGCAGCCGAGAAGGTCTATTTTGACAGACCCTCGTTGGTCAAACTACAGAGGATCACGGCACTGCAGTCTACACTAAATTCCATGCTCATGCAGACGGCAAAGAAGGAGCTGGCTTTTGCAAAGCAAAGGTTATATGAGCATGGTGACAAGCCAGGCAAATACTTAGCATACCTTGCCAGAAAGAGAAGTGCCCCACAAACCATTATAGTGATTAGGGAAGGGTCTGGGAACCTAACATGTGATTCTAAAAAGATTAATGTGGCGTTCCAGAGATTCTACTCTAAGTTATATCAGTCTGAGAATTGTGAGGAGGGGCAGGCCAAAATGGAATCTTTTTTCAGAGATCTGAAGCTCCCGGGTGTGACTCCCGAACAACAGTTCTTTCTCAATGCCCCATTATCAGAGCAAGAAGTGCAGGAAGCTGTGAGGCAGCTTCAGAGTGGAAAGGCGCCCGGTCCTGATGGACTTCCCAGTGAATTCTATAAGGAATTTATAAGCATACTGTCAGGCCCGATGCTAAATATGTTTAATGATTCATACAGTCATGTTTGTCTCCCACCATCTCTGAGAGAGGCCAATATTTCACTTATCCTTTAAAAAGGGAAGGATCTGGAAGACTGTGCTTCATATAGGCCCATCTCGCTCTTAAATATGGACTTTAAGATCCTCTGTAAGGCTCTTGCGTTAAGGCTGGAGACTGTGTTGCCCTCTATTATTAAACAGGATCAGACGGGCTTCATAAAGGGTCGCAGATCCTCCAATAACGTTAGGAGGCTGCTTAACGTAATTCCAGCATGCCAACAGCAGTCAATACAGGGATTGGTGATTTCTTTAGATGCAGAGAAGACATTTGACCGAGTTGAGTGGCCGTACCTTTTCTATACTCTAGACCGGTTTGGTCTGGGTGAAGTTTTCATAAGATGGGTAAAGGTTCTCTACAGTATACCTCTCACTGCAGTCATTACCGATGGGGTATGATCAAGCAATCTTAATAATTCGAGGGGTAGCACGCGTTTGGTGCTTTTTCAGGGTATAAGATTAATTTTGCTAAATCAGAGGCTATGCTTATGGGTGGTCTTACGAAAGAGTTGGCTCTTGAGAGTGACTATAGATTCCCATTTAGGTGGTCACAGGGGGTTTTTGTGTATTTGGGTATATTCATTACTGGATTGGCTGTTCAAAGCCAATTTTACTCAATTATTTGAAAAAATTAAACAAGATCTCCAAAGATGGGAGGCACTTCCAGTCTCATGGCTGGGTCGGATAGCGCTTATTAAGATGAATATTCTCCCTCGTTTGCTATACCCTATACGGATGCTTCCCCTGACTTTCAATAAACAAACACTCAGGAGACTGAACAGTTGGTTCAGCTCCTTTATCTGGCACTGTAAACGGCCCCTCATTAAATGAGCCAAACTGCAGTTGCCTCACAGATTGGGGGGAGTAGACCTTCCGGACATTAAAAATTACCAATTAAGCTCGCTTTTGACCTACGTGAGTGATTGGGTTTGTGGGACCCTCTTTCAATATGGCTAGATATGGAAGTCTCCCAGGCAAGATGCCCCCTTACCAGTTTGCTGTTTTTGGACAAGTTGAGGACAGTTAGGGAATATTGCCATAACCCAATAGTCATCAATACTGTTAAAGCATGGAGGGCAATTCGGCAGAGGGATGGTAATATTGGCAAAACATCTTTGTTTACACCATTAGTGGGTATGCCAAGTTTTCAACCAGGTATGATAGATTCAGGATTTAAACATTGGGCAGCTAGGGGTATATCTTGTATGGGTGATTTATTTGAGGGAGATGTAATGATGTCCTTCGATCAGTTAGTACAGAAGTACGAGTTACCTAATAGAGACCTCTTTCGTTTTTTTCAAGTTAGGGATTTTATTCAAAAAAGGACCACACTTTTGACTGATCCCTACAAATCTGACATAGAAAGAGGAGTACTCTCTGTCAGTACTCTATATCACCAATTGGGGGGTGCCACCTCAGACGAGTTTGATCGACTCTGCAAGATGTGGGAAAGAGAACTGTGTTGAAGTTTCTTCAGAGGCATGGGAGGATATTTGGGAGAATGCAAGGAAGATATCAATTTGCAATAGGACCCATGCTTTACAGTTGAAGATTCTCCACAGTGTCCACTTAACCCCAGACCGTTTATCAAAATTTAAACCAGGGGTATCTTCAGCATGCCCCAAGTGCAAGGTCTGCACGGGTACTCTTAGCCATTGTCTTTGGTCTTGTGACAGGCTTCATGGGCGGCACGGTGGCACAGTGGTTAGCACTGCTGCCTCACAGCGCCTGAGACCCGGGTTCAATTCCCGCCTCAGGCGACTGACTGTGTGGAGTTTGCACGTTCTCCCCGTGTCTGTGTGGGTTTCCTCCGGGTGCTCCGGTTTCCTCCCACAGTCCAAAGATGTGCAGGTCAGGTGAATTGGCCATGCTAAATTGCCCGTAGTGTTATGTAAGGGGTAAATGTAGGGGTATGGGTGGGTTGCGGGTCGGTGTGGACTTGTTGGGCCGAAGGGCCTGTTTCCACACTGTAATGTAATCTAATCTAATCTAAAAAAACCATATTGGAGCGCTGTGGTGGGTGCAATGGAGAGGACTTTAGGTGTAGGGGTGGAGAAGGACCCTATTTCGCTCCTTTTGGGCCTACCCATTGTATTTCCTGCAGACTCGCATAAGGCAAAACGTTTCAATATTCTTACATTCTGTGCAAGGAAGAATATCTTGCTAGGTTGGATATCAGAAAACCCCCCAGGCCTGTTCGGGTTGGCGGAAGATTGTTATGGAGAATATTCCCCTGGATTTTCTCACAAATACACCACAAAATGGAGAATTTTTACAAAACATGGCAACCCTTTTTGAAATACCTGGACACAGATTTATCTGCCACACTAACAAGGGCTTTTATATAGCCGTAATGATTGTGTTTCATGAGTCCAATATCCAGGGAGGAGGAATTGTGAATGTATGAGTGTTTTGTTTGGCTGGGCTGAGTTATTACTACTTATTTGTTTGTTGTTAGGTATTTATTTAGTTAGTTAAATAGCTAGTTTAGGTTTTTTAAATTTTATACTTCTCTATATATGTTTATACATTCGTATAGGAGGGTGGGTTGGGGAATTGTTTTTATTATTTGGGTTTAGTTTTGTACTATTTTTGTACTGTTTGGAATTGCATTGTTTTGTATTTGTTGTAATATTTAAAAATCTATTTTTTCTTAATAAAAATATATTATATAAGATGAGATGTGAAGACTCAGGGCACTTGAGAGTTACAAGTTAGCCAGGAAGAACCTAAAGAGAGAGCTGAGGAGCCAGGAGGGGCCATGAGAAGTCTTTGGCAGGTTGGATCAAGGAAAACCCTAAAGCATGCTATAGGTCTGTCAGGAATAAAAGAATGACTAGGGTAAGATTGAGGTGAGGTGAGACCGCAATTTCCCTTCCCACGTGGTTAAAGATGCCCTCCAACGCATCTCGTCCACATCCCGCCCTCAGACCCCACCCCTCCAACCGTAACAAGGACAGAATGCCCCTGGTGCTCACCTTCCACCCTACAAACCTTCGCATCAACCAAATCATCCACCGACATTTCCGCCACCTCCAAAAAGACCCCACCACCAGGGATATATTTCCCTCCCCACCCCTTTCCGCCTTCCGCAAAGACCGTTCCCTCCGTTACTACCTGGTCAGGTCCACACCCCCCTACGACCCACCCTCCCATTCTGGCACTTTCCCCTGCCACCGCAGGAACTGTAAAACCTGTGCCCACACCTCCTCCCTCACCTCTATCCAAGGCCCTAAAGGAGCCTTCCACATCCATCAAAGTTTCACCTGCACATCCACCAATATCATTTATTGTATCCGTTGCTCCCGATGTGGTCTCCTCTACATTGGGGAGACTGGGCGCCTCCTAGCAGAGCGCTTTAGGGAACATCTCCGAGACACCCGCACCAATCAACCAAACCGCCCCGTGGCCCAACATTTCAACTCCCCCTCCCACTCTGCCGAGGACATGGAGGTCCTGGGCCTCCTTCACCGCCGCTCCCTCACCACCAGACGCCTGGAGGAAGAACGCCTCATCTTCCGCCTCGGAACACTTCAACCCCAGGGCATCAATGTGGTCTTCAACAGCTTCCTCATTTCCCCTTCCCCCACCTCATCCTAGTTTCAAACTTCCAGCTCAGTAACTGTCTCCATGACTTGTCCGGACTTGTCCAACCTGCCTATCTTCTTTTCCACCTATCCACTCCACCCTCTCCTCCTTGACCTATCACCTTCATCCCCTCCCCCACTCACCCATTGTACTCTATGCTACTCTCTCCCCACCCCCACCCTCCTCTAGCTTATCTCTCCACGCTTCAGGCTCTCTGCCTTTATTCCTGATGAAGGGCTTTTGCCTGAAACGTCGATTTCGCTGCTCGTTGGATGCTGCCTGAACTGCTGTGCTCTTCCAGCACCACTAATCCAGTATTTGGTTTTCAGCATCTGCAGTCATTGTTTTTACCAGCAAAATTAAAGGCCTAGTTTATTTTCTATGTGGGGGAAAAGCTTTGGAAACTTGAAACACAAAGGAACAAGAGTCCTAATTCAGAATTCTCTGAACGTTAACATACAGGTTCAATTGGCAATTGTATCGGCAAATACAATGTTATTCATTTTGAGAGAGTGAGAAGACAAGAGCAGGGATGTACCGCTGAAGCTGTTTCAGGCTCTGATGAGACTGCATTTGCAATATTATGAGCAGTTTTGGGCCCATATCTGAGGAAAGATGTGCTGGCCTTGAAAGGGATTTAGAAGAGTGATCCCAGGGATGAAGGGCTTATGATATGAGGACTCATTGAGGACTTTGGGTCTGTACTCGATGGAATTTAAAAGGATAAGGGGGAGTCTCATTGAAACTTACAGAATACTGAGAGGACTGGATAGAGTGGACGTGGAGAAGATGTTTCCACGAGTAGGAGAGACGAGGACTTGAGGGCACAGCCTCAGACTGAAGGGACGACCCTTTAGAACTGAGATGAGGAGAAATTTCTTCAGTCAAGGATGGTAAATCTGTGGAACTCAATGCTGCAGAAGGATGTGATGGCTACGTCACTGAGTGTATTTAAGTCGGAGATTGGTTCTTGATTAGTCACGAGATCAAAACTAATGGGGAGCAGGCAGCTGAATGGAGTTGAGAAAATATTAGCCATGATTGAGTGGCAGCTCTGATCCGAAAGGCCAAATGGCCTATTTCTGATCCTATATGCTGTAGTGTTATGGTCTAGGAGGAAGTCCTAGCTCTGCACCACCCCATCCAACAGGACCTCCAGGTCCCCTCCCCCAGGGATGACGATCTCTCCCTGTCAGTTACCTCCAGGGCAAATGTCCGGATCTGTGCAGAGCAGCTCTGGACTGGCAGTGCTTGTCCAGGTGCTCAACTGCCTTTTAAGGATGTTGCAAGTGCAAGGCATGCTGGTTAGGATTTCCACTGAATGGCAAGTCTGGGAATGCACCTGGTGAGATGGGACTGGAATCGTACATGACGGAATCGTATATGGAGACAGGATGCGAGGTTAATGAGTTTGGTAAGATATAGCAAAAAAAAATTGCATTACAGCAGAAATCCCTCCAACTCAGATCTAGCTAACGAATGTAAGATTCAGCCCAACGGTTTGGATTTAAGAGAGGATAGCCAAAAAATAAATAATGTTTTAAATGATAATACTTGCTGGAAAGTTATCTACATTGCCAACTGAATAAATCCGTGCTGCTTCCTGTCTGGACTGGCAGAGAGATAATAGTGAAAGGAAATGGATTCAAATTAACTAATGAAAATGATGGTGTTAAAATCTGTATGCCTCTATAAATTTTAATGGGAAATAGTGTGACTCATTGGTATTGCTTTCTTGACATGAGCAACTTTCATTGGGTTTTTGAAATACTCTAGAAAGTGAAAGAACTGTCACTGACATTGGGACAATTTGGATGCAAACTCAACTGCTTCACTTGACACCTGAGAGCCTTATCTTATTAGTGGTGATCCCAGGAATAAGTGGTGAATTGCTCTTGGTGGGAATGCAGTGCCATCTTCTGACAAATTTGAGAAGAGCTGCAGCAAATCAAAATTGTTTACAACATTGGCATTAAGTATCGTTGAGCCAGTTGGAAAGATAGAGTGAGGCCAGCAGAAATTAGAGCAAAAAATTCAATTCTCCAATTAGATTTTGAATAGTGAGATGGGAATCTACTTGTATCAATTTGCATATATTAACATGTTTTTATTACGGAATCATGTGTCATTGATAGACGGCACTCCCATTCTCCCACCTCCAAATAGAGACTAGACAGTGACCGTTCACAATATGAAAGTCAGAAGCAGTATCTGGAAACCCCTGCTTGCTGCTCCCTCCTCTGGGCCTACATCTTAGACAGCATTCACTGACTTCTCACTTTGGGCCTACGTGGATCCTCACCAAATCTCTGCCTGACCTGTTTGCTCTTTGCCCCCTCAAACAGAGCTTAAAGGCTCACAGCCCTTACATCTTATCTTGCGCAGACAACGGGCCAGGCAGCCCTCCATGATTGTCAGCAGTGGTCAGTCAAGAGCGTGGGTATCTTGCTGTATGGTGCCATGCTACATCAATGTTACACACTCACCATGTGCCAGTAGTTTATGTCGCAAACACTTCATAAAATTAACCAAATGGCCATGTCACAAAGCTGACTGGAAGTAATCTTCAGTCAGGCCAAGGCCCCATAACTCAAGGGGATTGTCCGATATCAGTCCAGGCGCTTGGATACAGTCAGTTGACTATTTGGGCTGTCCCAGGTCAAGGGTCATACCACTACATTCCATGGTCATAGTCAGTTCCGTGGGTCCAATGCAACCAGTCCAGGGATTCACTGTAAGTCACTTGGGAAGCTGCACACGGATCAGACAAGGGTCTGGTTCGTCATCAGTCAAGATGAGGGGATGGACCACAGTAAGTCCTGGGGGTCCGCTTAAAGAAAGTCATGGGGTGTTGTCAGGAGACATTGATGTGGTAGGAAGTTTGGGAAAATTAATTGTGAGGATTGGAGGCAGCATGTTGGGATGTAGAGGGGATAATAATTGTGCATGGGGTCAACTCAACACATAAAGAGGGGAGCTGATCATGAATTGGAAGACATGCTTTACTGCAGGAGAGGGGAAGTGACCATTGATGGTCACAATTATCCTGACTTCAACAAGAGATAGTGTAGTACAATGTTTGGCATGACTCCATTGGCTACAGTGGGTATTGGCGCAGAGTAACACTTCCTTAGATAGCATGCTATAATAGCACGAGGCTATGAATGGTTTACTTGGTTCTTAAGTAGCAGTACATTTATGAGTGTGTACTATACTTGTCATGCCCTCAGAAGTGTTTGTTTTTGGTTCCCCACCCACAATGTGCACTGCTTGACTAATGATACCAGCACTGGGGAATCCCAGGAAGTCCCAGCAGTGGCAAGTACTTCCACCTCTGGTGAAGATAGATCAAAAAAGGTGCCATAGAAGCGAAGGGAGACGAGGCTTGGGGAATAGGAAATCTTGCTTGGGCTCACGGAGAAACTTGCCCAAAATGGGCACTTGCCTGATTTCTGGTCATATTTTGTCCAGTCTGTTTTTGATTAACGTTTTGAGATGAACTGCAATGATTAGTCAACAACTTCATTATCGAGATATGCCATGCTATTATCTGGGTGGTAGGGAATGAATAATATGAGCCTTGGTCGTTGTTTATTTCTAGTGGTTCCTCCATACCTGACACTGAAAGCAGCCCATAAAATTGCTGAAACTTTCTAACTGTTACTAGATACAGTTTTAAATATTTGCGAAGAGTAAATCTTTCTCTCAGCCTGTCAGAATACTTTAGTATTATCTAGAGTCCTGTCACCAGGTAACCTTTCTGTCCTATGAGCTGAAAGTTGGCGTGGTGCAGCAAGGCAGAAGGAGGAATACATTTAAATTAAATAAGAATAGGAGACAAAGAAGAAAGCTGAATTTGTAAGAGGTATTAATAGGTAGTAATGGTCAAAATCAGCTGAATGCAACACTAATTGTGTCACAAATCACTTTTCATTAAATTAACAACATAATGATGTTTTCACAGCTGAATAATGTTGCTATAGTCTTAAGCTAAGATGGTTCACTCATTATGATGAATACCTTAACTTATATGTATTATGTATTTTTTCCATCTGAAGCAGTTGTTTTAAAATAGTTCAGCTTTGTGGTAGTACTTCTGGATATACTCATTCCAGCAGGCATTGTAAGAGAGCTACAGTTGCTGTATCAATAAATGGAAGGCAGTGTGTTTTCTCAATTACAACTTGCTAATTATCCATTGACAGTAGCTGTGTCAGTCACAGTTTTAGATCTGAATATTAAACTATACGTAAGTAAAAACTGAAAACCCATCAACTTCCTCATACATTACTGTATCAATGAATGCTACAGAATTACTTCTTTGTAGGGTTTAGCTAATGGTTATAACTGTCTCATATCGGCCTTTCACAGTCTACACCATTTTGTGAATCCTTTATTAATAGACACATACTCAGGTCAAATACTTTGACTCCAGCTGGAGGCCTGCAATCGTACTTTACAAGGAATTGCTGCTAAGAATAGTATTATCCCTTTACCCCTCCATCCAATCTTTTCCTTCTATGAAATTGCAGACGAAAGCGCTGGCAAATATCTCCATATGCATTGACACCTTGTCTAACCAGCTATTGTTTGTATGTAAAGTACTGGGGCAAGACTTGTGTATAACCTGCAAACAGAAGTAAGGATTGTGTGTCACTCCTAACCTGTGCCCATTTATTGGAATTTAGCAGTATGATGACTTGTGCTGCCTGCAGTTTTAAATGCTTGCTGATGGGTGGTTGAGTTTGTACTTTTAATGGAAAAGACATACTTGGGAAATTTTTCATATTGTTGTGTGGATGTCTGTGTTGTAGCTGTACTGGAACAGTTTGGGTAGTAACTTGTAGAACAAGAGTTATCAGGACACATAACTGTATCTAATGCAATCAATAATTTCTCAATATCAAATGGAGTAAATTGAATTGACTGTAGTCTGGCATCTATGATGGTTGGCATTCTAAAGAGGATGCAGAGATAGATCATGCGCTTGGTACTTCTGGTTGAAGATTGTTTCAAACTGAGAGGGACTGCTCTTGATATAATAGAGGAGACATTCGACGTTGTGACCCAGCCATCTGCAGCCTCTTCAAGTCCCATTCAGAACTACTCAGACACTGAAGCAGTCCTGTCTTGCTGCAGCTAGGCCTGGAAACATTCAGGCTCGGGGCTGCTAAGCAGCAAGTAACATTTATACCACGCAAGTGCCAAGCAGTAAGAGAGGCTGTACTTCACAACTTAACCTTTGGAATTGAGTCTTACTTCTCATGAATCTATGCTGCACTGCCTCCAAGGTCAACATGTCCTTCATAAGCTGAAGTGCTTAAAGTAGGCCACAGTACATCAGCTGTGGTCTAGCTGTGGCTCTGTACAGCTGAAGATTGAGTTTTGTGCCCTTGTACTTTAGTCCTCTTTGTATAAAATGCAGCATTCCATTGTCCTTTTTAGTTATTTTCTGTATTTGTCCCTGACATTTTAATGATTATTTACTTGGATCCTCAAGTTGCTTCAAACTTTCACTCTTTCTTGCTTGTACCTTTTAGAGCGTGCTTTTTAAACATAAAGTAGATGAAATCACAATTAGCTACATTGAAATCCATGCTACAGTTTAGTCATAATCTGATCATAGCTGTGATATGTAATGATGTCATCTATACTGCTTACAATACCACCTACCTTTGTGTCTTCAGCAAATTTGAATATGTGCTCTCTATCACATCATTCGAAGTTGTAAATAAAGTGACTTGACTGAAATTGGGAACTGGCAAGTTGATTACAGGTGTCTCAGGCGATATTTTAACATGAAACATATGCCACAGACATACTCTGACTTTTAAATATTTTTGTTTAAATTTGAGTTACATAGCCATTGGCAGACTTTTAAATCAATGTTCATAATTGATTAGCTGTCGCAATGTAGATGCAAACTAGATGCTAATAAAAACAAAAGATCCAAAGTTATACTAACAGAGCTTTAGCAGCAATTTTAATCTTAGCTGTAGCATCACAGAACAGTCAAAGAAGATCAAACTAAGGAAAAACGATGCTTATTTGGACAAATAATCTTGAGCTCAGGCTGACGTTCTGGGGACATGTGTTTGAAATTCACCAAGGCGGAGAGTGAAATTTTAGTTTAATAACATGCAACCGTTATCAATTGTTCTAAAAACACAACTGGGTCCCTTTAAGGAAAGAAATCTGCCATCTTCACCTATTCTGGTTACATTTGATTCTTAAAAGCCTTTTGAAATGGCCTCGTAAACCACACTTGTGCCAACCTGCTCAAAAGCCCAGACAAAGCAACTAAAATGGAAGAAAGTGAGGACTGCAGATGCTGGAGATCAGAGTCGAGAGTGTGTTGCTGGAAAAGCGCAGCAGGCCAGGTAGCATCCAAGGAGAAGGAGAGTCGACATTTCGGGCATAGGCCCTTCATCAGGAATGATGACATCATTCCTGATGACATCATTCCTGATGAAGGGCTTATGCCCAAAAGGTCAATTCTCCTGCTCCTCGGATGCTGCCTGACCTGCTGTGCTTTTCCAGCAACACATTTTCGAAAGCAATTAAACTAGACAGACTACCTGGCATTGTCCAAGGAAATGACGATGGCACACACATATCTATTGACCCTGCAAAGTCCACCTTACCAGCGTCAAGGGTTTGAACCAAAATTGGCTGTCCCATAACATATTCCAGCAACAATCTGACGTTATAAGATATAATTCGTGAAGTATGACCATGTTCCAACACCACCATTACCATCACTGAGTTTGCTCTGAGGGCAGCAGGGGCACAGAATGCACTCAGGTTGGACGACTCCAGTGTTCATCACAAAGAGTGGCTCAGTAGTTACTAACTGAGCTTGATGGATCCTAAAGGGCCAGCTGCTAGACTAGGCCTGTGGTGGGTGGTGATAGCACTAACAAAAGAAAAGATCTACCGGACCTCAAACTCACCAATCTACCTGTCACAGACATATCCAACTGTAATGATATTGATAAAAGTGACAATGCAGCCTTTGTGGAGAGACAGTCGACAATTGTCATCAACCTTGCTTCAATAAAGAATGCAGAAGGGCATGCCAGGAGCAAAAACAGGCTGGTGCTGGCAAAGCTATAGCAGAGGACTGATGCCAATCCTGCTTCTCGGAGGCTGCCTGACCTGCTGTGCTTTTCCAGCAACACAATCTCAACTCTGATCTCCAGCATCTGCAGACCTCACTGTCTCCTCCCTGATGCCAACAGATGCCAAACAGTGGAAGCAGCATGTGCCCGATGGAGATGAATAATCCCACAACTAATGGCTCAGACCTAAATTCAGCAGCCCTGCCACACCCAGTTAAGAATGGTGTTTGGCAGATAAACAACTCACAGCAGCCCAAAACTCCACAAATAATGTCAATGATGGGGGAAGCCCAGCATATCAGTGCAGAAAACAAGAATGAAGCGTTTGCAATCATCTCGATGACTTATCTCAGCCATGCCCTGAGATACCCAGCATCACAAATGCCAATCTTGAGTCAAATCAACTCACTCCACATGCTATCAAGAAACCACCAGAGCAGAACTGAAACTACTACTGAAGAAGTGAAAACATGAACTTCTAGAAAACCCCGATGGGTCAGTCAGTATATGTGGAGAGAAAAACAATGTTAATGTTTCAAGACTGATATGACTCTTCTTCATTCCATTGTATTCCCCACTTACTGCAGCTGCAGGATGACTGCAGCTCCACCAATACTCAAAACGCTTGACACTATTGAGGAGAAAGTAATTCACTCGACTGACACCGTATCCGTCACTTTGAACAGTCACTTTCCTGTACCAGTGGGGCGGCACGGTGGCTCAGTGGTCAGCGCTGCTGCCTCACAGCACCAGGGACCCGGATATGATTCCAGCCTCGGGCGACTGTGTGGAGTTTGCACATTCTCCCCGTGTCTGCGTGGGTTTCCTCCAGGTGCTCCGGTTTCCTCCCACAATCCAAAGATGTGCAGGTCAGGTGAATTGGTCATGCTAAACTGTCCATAGTATTAGGTGCATTAGTCAGGGGTAAATGTAGGGTGGGGGAATGGGTCTGGGTGGGTTACTCTCTGGAGGGTCGGTGTGGACTTGTTGGGCCGAAGGGCCTGTCTCCATACTGTAGGGAATCTAATCTATTGATGTAAGTGGCAGCGGCATGTAACATCTACAAGAAGCAGTGAAGAACCTAACAAAGTTCCCTCCAACAACACTTTCCAAACCAGCAAATCTCCACCACTTAAGGGCAGCAGATGCATGGAAATACCACCATGAAGTTCCCATCCAAGTCACACATCATCCTGATTCAGAACTGTATCATCATTCCTTCGCTGCCATTAGGTCAAAATCCTGGAACTTGCTTCCCATTGCACCATAGATGAACCAACACCAGATGGACTTCTGTGGTTAAGAAGACAACTGACCACCACTTTCTCAAGGACAGTTAGGGATGAGCAACAAATGCTGGCTGAGCCTGCAATACCCACATCCTTTGGTAGAATAATTGGAAAAGAAAATCCCAAGGAAGGCCCTGTTCTAACATCAACAGTGTTGAGCACCTGCTCCCTGGTTAACTACATGGTACTAATGCCTTGTGCCAAAAATTCCCTTGTCTCAAGTGATGTAGCAGGCCATTGTCCAGCAGCCTAATATCCTGAGCCATTGCTGCTCCAAATGAAAGATTTCACTTTTTGTTTTCTGGTCGCTTGGGTTGGTCTCTGGTGAACGTTTTGCTACACCATCCTTTTATATTTACATCAACCTGAATCATCTCTTCTGTGCGATTGCCCCTGCTGAGACTCCACTAACTTTCCATCAAGACCCCTGACATTATGAATTTCTTTCCTAATATTTGGAACAATACGGGTGCATGCATAGCTACTGGCCTGATTCATTGGTTGGATTCAGAACAAAGGAAGAGAAAGCCATGATATAATTACCAGACTTGAAGACCTGGAAAACTGAGTCCTGTGTTCAGAGAGGTAATGCTGTATTTGAGAAATTCTTACCTCTGAAAGAATGTGCTGGCACAAATAGGTGACCTTCTGGTGACGAGTTAGGAATGCCAATCAAATCTGTCAACGAGAATGGAATCGGCTGGTATATATTTCCAGCTTTCGGAAAACCTGTTTTTCTCAGAAGTGCTCTCATGAATCAACAATACCTAATGGTCCTGACAGGAAGTGGAGAGCAGCCCTGATGGGAACACGAGGTGTGTCCCCGCATGCTCAGAACGAAGCTTGATGTGAGCTGCTCCAGAATTGTTTGACTGTTTTAGTGCCACCTTCATCCCTCATGAGTAGGTCAGCAGGTTTTCAATCAAAGGCTGCACAGCAGATCATTTGAAATGATGAAGTGGGTCAGATTTACCCTTCATGCAAAGATTTGTGGACCCTGAGATCAGATTATCAGAAAAGGCCTTTGAGATAGAGGGGGATTGAGAAGGCATATAGGGGTGGAGATTTTTCTTCCGACTAGTTTATGTGCAGGTTTGCACTTTAATATCAAATAACTGTCTGCTATAGATTAATGATTTGCTAAAGGAGTCCATGCAGCAACTTCCTACAAACATGCCAGATAAAATGCTTAAAATGTCGAAGAATAATACTACTATTTGTGGTCCTGGAGAGAAGCAAAAGCATATTATATAACACATTAAGCACGAGTATTCTTATTATCATAAGCACTCACTTCTAGATCAATATAGGAAGACAGAGTGGTTGAGGTCAATCACTTGAAGAAAGCTGATTGGTGTTAATTGATGACCCATTTTCTTTTGCTAAGAAACTTTAAGCCTTCATATATAGAATGTATACATGCCTATGTGTGTGTGTCTGCAGTTAAAGAGAAGACTTCAAAATATTTTGTTGTTTAAGCGTACTCGATCTTTATAACTTGTTGCAAAAGTACAAAACTATTGCGATATTAATACATGTCTCTTGTTAATGGCTTTTACAATGCGTAAAATCTGTTACTCTTCTAAATTTCTAAAACATATGACTCACTCAACGCTGAAATGAAACAATTGGGCAACGTGGAAGGCCATTTTTTTGTGAAAATCTCTCCCCGTAAATCGCACAGCAACGCTAGCACCTGATCTTTTATCCGCACTTTAAACATGTTATCTGCTTCTAGCCTAAGGTTTGAACAATTTAAAGTAGCTGACCTTGTGAACCCGTGCGAGGTCGGGTCATCATTTTACTTGCATGCCATACTAGCAAAGTGCAGCTGTCCCAGAGTGCCAATATGATGAGGCTGCATCCTTGGCTGCATAGTTTTGAGTATGTGTTTGATGCTTATGGTTAATCTGCAGCTGTTTTGATATTTGAACTTGTTGAAACAACGCCAAAAGCTAGGGCGGAGAAGGAAATCGTGTTAGTTTTCCTATTTCTTAATTCTCTGTATTTCTTCAGTTGGTCTCAAGTCCAGTTTTGATTGTTCCCAGAGGTGTGCATTTGAATTCCCTCAGCTGTGGGTGTTGTAAGTCGTTTAACTGGTATGTTGTTATGGTTGTAATACAACATCCAACAGAACTTACAAGTGGAGTTTGATAACAGTTGCTGATATGGCCTGAACCTGTTGAGGATATTCACAGCCTTATAACTAAGGACTGGACCATATTTTCCTCTCCTTGCTAATTTTTATGATTACATGGATATGCCTAAACAGCTTGTGACAATTTGAATAGTTTCATTCATATATAAAACTTGTAAAGATTGTTCATTTAAAAATATCGTTAAGGAAGTTAAAGTAATAAGAATTTTTTTCTTCTTTAAATCATTGTTTGCATAGAACTGTATGGCAATCATTATAGAACGGAAATATGATTTCCAAACCAAGGGCACAGTTTGACAGTGATTTGCAAAAAAGCAAATGTGGGGTGGGGAGAAACATTTTCACACAAGGTTAGGATGTTGAATGCACTAGCGAGGTTTGAGAAAATTTGTAGCTCAGGTTGAGATTCTGGATGCAGGTTTGCTTACTGAGCTGGAAGGTTCATTTTCAGACATTTCATCACCATACTAGGTAACATCATCAGTGAGCCTCTGGACAAAGCTTTTTCCATTGGCTCACTGAAGATGTTACCTAGTAGGGTGACGAAACATCTGAAAATGAACCTTCCAGCTCAGCGAGCAAGCCTACATCCATTGAATGCACTATCTGGAAGTGTGTCGAAGGCTGATTAAATCGAGGCATTCAAGCAGGTATTTATTTAGGAGCTGGTTATTTAAATAAGAACAATGTGCAGTGTTACTGAGAAAAGACTGGATATTGGCATGAAGTTAAATAGCTGAAGGAGCCAGCACAGGAGATGACAGGCTGCATGGCCTCATTCTGCGCTATAACAATTCTGTGATGCATGTACTTAGATTGCCCTTGATTCTGCAATTTTTTAAAACATTCACCTCTGTCTGATCCTATTTGATGTTTGCCTTTCCTTCTTTTTTCATATTTCAGTTCACATATTTATTTTTTTTTGCTGCTACTGGTTTTGCTTCTTTCAAGTCTACCCAATCTCTTGGCCAAGCTAGTTTAAACTCTCCCCAACAGCACAAGTGAATCTTCCTGTGAGGATAAGATGCAGCCTATCCATTCAGTACAGGCCCACCTGCCCTAGAAATAGTTCACTGCCTCAAAGTCTAATGCCTTCATCATACAATTGTTCAATTTTTAAGTTATCCTATTTCTATGCTCACTAGCACAACAGACTGGAAGTAATTGTGAAGTAACTTCTTTAGAATCGTGCTTTGCAATCTCTTTTCTAGCTCCATGAAATCTGCTTTGAAGATAAATCCATCTTCCTACCACTGTCATTCGTACTGATACAGATCATGACTTGTGGCTGCAGAGAGGCAACATACCATCCTGGAATTACTATTTCCCGGACAAAGATCTCCAAAAAGTACTGTTCTTCCTCTTTTCTTCCTCCTGAAGAGGGGTTGCATCACCCATGGTGCCAAAGATTTGGCTCAAACTGCACTCCTCAGGGGAACCATCACCCTCTTCAGTAACATGACGGGATGCTAGTCATCAGGGTATTCCTGCACTACCTGCATGGTTCTCTTGGAGTGCCTGACAGTTACCAATTGCCTTTTGACCCATGTTCCTAGCCTGTAGTTTGACTACTTCTGTGAACGTGCATTTTTGTCTCTGCCTCAGCAGTACATGACAGTGATTCCAGCCACTGCTTGAACTCTGAAATTTGAAGCTCAGGTTCCTGCAGCTGGTGACAAATCTTGATTGTGTGGTCATCTAGGTCATCAGTAGTGTCCATGACTTCCAATGTACTGCAGGACATGCATCCTACAAGATTCTACTGCCTAATCCTATTAACTCACTCAACTTGTGTTAACTTAAGTTTGTTTTGATTTGCTTATATTAACTTTATTTTACTGGTAGTTCTCCTATAATGCACATTTCATAAATGCGATTTGTCTGTAATGCAATTTGTGAATTGTGAACCTTTTATGCGAACTCCCATTTTATTCCACAAGAAGCTGGGAATGCGACAATATGTTGGGAAATTTTGCTTGTAACAACTTGCCATTTCTGTAACCATTTTTTTCATTTGTGGGACTTGGGCGTCGCTGGCTGGCCAGCATTGATAGCCCATCCCTGGTTGCCCTTGTGAAGGTGGTGGTGAGCTACCTTCTTGAACCACTGCAGTCTCCCTGCTATGAATTTCCAAGCTCGATGCCAGGTGGTTTGTCTGGTTTCATTTCTTTGTTGTGACTTTCAACAACTGAGTGGTTTGCTAGGACATTTCAGAGGGCAGTTGGGAGTCAACCACATTTGCTGTGGCTCTGGAGTCACATGTTGTCCCGACCAGGTGAGGATGGCAGATTTCCTTCCCTGAAGGACATTAGGGAACCAGATGGGTTTTTCCGACAATTGACAATGATTTCATGGGAAAAACATTATTCTGGGTTTCTGGATTAATAGTCAAGCGATAATACCACTAGGCCATCACCTCCCCTAAGTGACCAGAAATGGACAGGTTGACAAAACTGGTGTCCCCAACACTGTTTTTCCCATAGGCCCCATTATTTTGATTGCGTGATCTTCTATAACATGATGTCGTACCAGAATGCAACTTCTGTGAGAAGGCAGAACTACCTGTGCTTGGCCTTAACAAATCTTGCAGCAATTGACAAATTTTACCAGTTCTAATATCTAATATCTAACATATATTACCAGTTACAATGAACTTCACTTAAAGCACCTCTTTTCCCTGTGTATCAAATGTCCATATGAACTTAATTTGCTACTTATTTGGTCTATGTCTCACTATGTGCCCCTTACTGACCTTGTAATTTGAAAAGCCCCATCTCTTGTGTAGAGGCTGTAATGAGTGATTAGCGACAGTCATTACCTTAGCAACAAGGGGTAGGCCATCTAGCCCCTTGAACTTGTTCCATCATTCAAAGAGGTCATAGCTGAGCTGTGGCCTAATTCAATATACCTATCTTTGGCCCATATTTGGCCCACAGAGACACATGAGAACTCCTAGATGCATGGTATTCCAACCAGAACTCTATCAACAAACACATTGACTTGAACCCTCTGTGAGAAAAAGAACAGGAAATGACATCATCACAGGAAATGATATTACCAACCCAAGGAAACCTAAACACATGCAGAGGAATCTCAATTATCCGAATATCAATTGTCCAACTTTTAGATTATCTGAAGAAGATCTCAAGGTCCCGATTAGAAACATTACATCAAAGAGGTGTTTCCAACACTCATCACGTCTTTTGTTTACAATGATTAAAAGTGAACTCGGCTGACTAAAATGCTGCCAAGAACAGTCCTGGACATCGATGGGAGCCCAGACACCATCTCTAAATGACTGACCCCTCTCTCTCCCTCCCCACACTTTCCCTGGAGTTATACACAGTGGTGTATCCTAAACCCTCTTCCCCAGATAATCTCTCCAACATTGTCCTGTACAGGACAGCGGTGGAACTTGTCAAAAAGTTGCAGTAAAAAGTTGTGTGGCTGTGCGTGTGCGCCTGTGTATGTGTGTGTGAGAGAGAGAGTGAGTGAGTGCTTTTTGGACACCCACCCCCTAGAGGCAGCAACAGTCTTATTGCTGGTGTCTGGTCCCGTTGCCCCGGAGAGGGTGGGAGAGGAAGTGGTGGCCGGGCAGGGTGGCTGGGTCGGTCGGCGGTCGGGGATGTGGACGGGGGGCAGTGGGTGTGTGCACTGGGGGGGCAGGCCGGCCCGGTCGGATGGGGTGGTGGCAGGGAGCGGGGTTGTCGGGGGCAGATGGGAGCAGGATTGGACAGGATTGGGACGGGAGGGCGGGATTGGACGGTGTTGTGGGGGCAGATGGGGGCTTGCGCGTGGTGTGCCACTGCCTAGTCTCCTGGAACGGGGAGCAGTCTCAGCAAGTGCTCACTGTGTCAATCCCATTGAACTGCTGGAGGGGGGCGGGAAGCGCCAGGAATGCTGCAGGTCCCTTACATGCAACTGTGTGTCAGCTGAGAAACACAGAGAGGGAGCAAGGCAGGCAGAGCGAGGAAAAAGGAAACTTCAGAAAACTCTGAGCCCCGGAGGAGAGGCATTGAATCGATTAACCAAATAATCAATTATGTGACCGAAATAGAGCCCGCTTATCTTGTTCAGATAATCGAGGTTCCTCTGTACATAGAAAGCGGGTCACTAGCACCAGCACTTCACCAGAGGCTCACTGATGATGTTACTTAGTATGGTGACGAAACGTCTGAAAACGAACCTTCCAGCTCAGTGAGCAAACCTACATCCAGAACCTCAACCTGAACTACAAATCTTCTCAAAACCCATTTGGTCCATACCTCTTAACACACTTATTTAACAAAAAATTATCTCTCAGATTTAAAATTAACAACTGATCCAGCAACCACTGCCATTTGTAGAACTGTTCCAAACAGCTCCCACCATTTGTGTGTAGAAGTGTTTCCTAACAGCTTTCCTGAACAATCTGGCCCTAATTCTCAGACCATGTCCCCACATTCTAGAATCTCCAACCTGTGAAAATAGTTTATCTCTATCTATCCTATCTTTTCCTGTTAATATCTTGAAGACCTCAATCAGTTCACCCTTAACTTTCTAAATTCTTTCTCAGTCCAAAATGGATAACCCTACACTTGCTTACATTGAACACCATCTGTTACAGTTTTGCCATCACTTAGTCTATCAATATCCCTTTATAGTTTTATTCTATTACCTACACTGTCTACCGTGCCATTTAACTTGGTGTCATCACCAAATTTGCATATATTTCTTTGCCATTACACAAGTCATTAATAAACAATGTGAATAACTGAGGCCCGAACACAGATCTTTGTGGGACACATCTTGCCAATTTGAGTACCGACCCATTATCCCTACTTCCTGTCTCCTGCCACTCAAATAATTTCCCAGCCATGTCAGGAATTTGTCCTCAGTTCCATGGATTTCTACTTTGGATAACAACTCCTGATGTGTGACTTGATCAAGTGCCTTCTGGAAATCTATGTAAACAACATTTGTGGACATTACCCTGGTCTGGAACTTTGGTCATCCCTTCAAAAAATTCAATGAGGCTTGTCAGGCGTAACCTACCTGTCATGGATCCATACTGGCTCTCCCTGCTTAGCTGAAAATTTTCAAGGTGTTGAGTTGGTTATCGACTCTTTGATTATAGACTCCAATAATTCCACCACAGCTGTAGTTCTCTGGTTTTCCTCTCTTGCCCTTCTTAAAAAGTGGAGGAACACGTGCACAATTTCCAGTCCAAAGAGACAACTCCTGTATCTAGGTAACTCTGAAAGCTTATAATCAGGGCACCTACAGTGTGCTCCCCTACTTCCTTCAACACCCTCAGTTGAAAAACCGTCAGGTCCTGGAATTTGTCTCTCTTAAATTCCATTAAGTAACCATGTTTTACTTGCGTTGATTTTATTGAGCCCTGTCCCTGTCCCCGATCCACTATTAATTTCTTTGGGATTTCTGGCAAGGTATCCTTTTTTCTTACTGTAAGTACTGAGGCAAAGTAATATTGGCAATATCCCCACGTTCAGTCTTTAGTGGGCCTGACTACCTGCTTTCCCTTTGTGTAAGAATGAAACTGCTTCTTCCTGATTTTGATGTCCCTCACAAGTTTCCTTTCATAATCACTTCAAATAGCTCTTATAAGCTGATTTGTGACACATTACTGGTCTTTGTATAGTTCCCATTCAGCAGGACTTGTGCCAGATTTTTTGCATTTTTGTAAGTCCTTTTTATTCGGTTCTGTGGTGTCCCTTATCTCTTTCATTGCCCATGGCTATTTTTTTTTCTGTAATAGAGGAGTTTTTCCCTCTCAAGGGCTTTGTATAGTCCTGAATGTTTCTTTACACACCATCCACTATTCTTTAGTTGTTTTGCCCATTAACAGATTTTCCTAGTTTATTGTGGACTCTTTCTGTTGCACCTTATTATACTTGGCCTTACCAAAATCTAAAACTCTAGTAGCCGATTCATGTTTTTTGCTTTCAAACACTATATTGAACTCGATCATGTTATAGTCACGATTTGAGACATGCTCATGCACAATTAGGTTACTAATTAAATCCAGTTCATTACTCATTACGAAATTCGATATTGCTTTTTTCCTTGTTGCATCCGGGACATATTGCTACAGGAAACTATCTTGGACACATTCTATAAATTCACTACCTTTTCTGATAAATGCTTGTCTGCTTCTCCTAATCTATCAGAAGTTAAAATCCCCCATTAGTACAACTCTGGCTTTGCTACGTACTTGACTGACTTATAGGGGTGGCATGCTGGCTCAGTGGTTAGCACTGCTGCCTCACAGCACCAGGGAGTGGGGATCAATTCCAGCCTCGGGCAACTGTCTGTGTGGAGGTTGCACATTCTCCCCGTGTCTGCGTGGGTTTCCTCCGGTTTCTTCCCACAGTCAAAAGATGTGCAGGTTAGGTGAATTGGCCATGCTAAATTGCCCGTAGTGATAGATGCATTAGTCAGGAGTAAAAATGTAGGAGAATGGGTCTAGGTGGGTTGCTCTTCGGAGGGTTGGTGTGGACTTGTTGGGCCAAAGGGCCTGTTTCCACATTGTAGGGAATCTAATCGTTATAATAAATAGAATCATTTGTGCATTTATATAATCTAGCACTTCAGAGTTCATACCGGGGCTTTGTACACAAAATCTATTACAGTTTTAGATCATTTACTGTTGCTCAGTTCCACCTATAAGGTGTCCGTTGAATACTTTTCTCTCATTTTATCCTCCTTTACCATTAAAATAATTTTGTTTCTAATCAGTAAAGCTACTCCACCTCCTCCACCATTTGCCATGTCCATCCTCTAAATCTTATAACCTGGCATATTCCGTTCCCAATCCCAATCATACTGTAGTCATGTCTCAGTAATGCCTATTATATCCTAATCTCCAGTTTGAATTTGTGCTTTCAGCTCATTTAATTTATTCCGTTTGTATATGGAACTCTTGTTTGGGTCATATAGTTTAACCTGTGCCTCAGCATTGATGCTTCATTCACCTAGAACATAGAACATTACAGTGCAGTACAGGCCCTTTGGTCTTCAATGTTGCACCGACCTGTGAAACCAATCTGAAGACTATCCAACCTACACTATTCCATTTTAATCCATATGCCTATCCAGTGACCATTTAAATGCCCTTAAAGTTGGTGAGTCTACTACTGTTGCAAGCAGTGTTTTCCATTCCTCTACTACTCTGAGTAAAGAAACTACCTCTGACATCTGTCCTATATCTATCACCCCTCAATTTAAAACGACATCCCCTCGTACTAGCCACCATCCAAGGAAAGACACTCTCACTGCCTACCCTATCTAATCCTCTGATCATCTTATATGTCTCTATTAAGTCACTTCAAAACCTTCTTCTTTCCAATGAAAACAGCCTCAAATCCCTCAGCCTTTCCTCATTAGATCTTTGCTCAATACCAGGCAACATCCTGGTAAATCTCCTCTGAACCCTTATCAATTCTTCCATTGGCGGCAACCAGAACTGTACACAATACCCCAAGTGTGGCCACACCAGAGTTTTGTACAGCTGCAACATGACCTCATGGCTCCGAATCTCAACCCCTCTACCAATAAAAGCTAACACACCATATGCTTTCTTGACAACCCTGTCAACTTGGGTGGTAACTTTCAAGGATCTATGTACATGGACACTGAAATCTCTCTGCTCATCCACACTACCAAGAATCTTACCAAGCCCAGTACTCTGCATTCCTGTTACTCCCTCCAAAGTGAATCACCTCACACTTTTCCCCATTAAACTCTATTTGCCACCTCTCAGCCCAGCTCTGCAGCTTATCTATGTCCCTCTGTAACCTGCAACATCCTTCGGCACTGCCCACAACTCCATTGACCTTAGTGTCATCCGCAAATTTACTAACCCATACTTCTACACCCTTGTCCAGGTCATTTATAAAAATGACAAACAGCAGCGGCCCCAAAACAGATCCTTGCTGTACACCACTTGTAAATGAACTCCAGGATGAACATTTCCCATCAGTCACCAACCTCTGTCTTCTTTCAGCTAGCCAATTTCTGATCCAAACCACTAAATCATCCTCAATCCCATACCTCCATATTTTGCATAATAGCCGATTGTTGGGAACCTTTTCAAATGCCTTATTGAAATCCATATAAACCACATCAGCCACTTTACCCTCATCCACCTGTTTGGTCACCATCTCAAAGAACTCAATAATGTTTGTGAGGCATGACTTACCCTTCACAAAGCTGTGTTGACTATCCCTAATCAAATTATTCCTTTTGAGATGATTATAAATCCTATCTCTAACACTTTATCCACTACCGATGTAAAGCTCACTGGTCTATAATTGTCAGGGTTGTCTCTACTCCCCTTCTTGAACAAGGGGACTACATTTGCTATCCTCCAGTCTTCTGGCACTCTTCCTGTTGACAATGATGACATAAAGATCAAAGCCAAAGGCTCTGCAATCTTCTCCCTGGATTCCCAGAGAATCTGAGGATAAATCCAATCTGGCCCAGGGGACTAATCTATTTTCACACTCTCCAGAATTGCGAACACCTCCTCCCTGTGAACCACAATCCCGTCTAGTTTAATAGCCCGTATCTCAGTATTCTCCTCGAAAATGTTGTCTTTTTCCAGAGTGAATACTGATGAAAAATATTCATTTAGTGCCTCTCCTATCTCCTTGGACTCAATGCACAACTTCCCACCACTGTCCTTGACTGGCCCTAATCTTACCCGAATCATTCTTTTATTCCTGACATACCTATAGAAAGCTTTAGAGTTTTCCTTGATCCTACCTGCCAAAGACTTCTCATGCCCCCTCCTGGCTCTTCTCAGGTCTCTCTTTAGGTCCTTGCTGGCTAACTTGTAACTCTCAAGCGCCCTAACTGAGCCTCACATAAGCTTGTCTCTCTCTCTTGACAAGAGATTCAACTTCTTCGGTAAATCACAGTTCCCTCGCTCGACCTCTTTCTCCCTGTCTGACAGGTACATACTTATCAAGGACATGCAATGGCTGTTCCCAAGCTCCACATTTCAACTGTGCCCATCTCCTGCAGTTTTCTTCTCCATTTTATGCATCCTAAATCTTGCCTAATCGCATCATAATTCCCTTCCCCCAGCTATAACTCTTGCCCTGTGGTGCATACCTATCCCTTTCCATTGCTAAAGTAAACATAACTGAATTGTGGTCACTATCACCAAGTGCTCACCTACCTCCAAATCTAACACCTGGCCTGGTTCATTTCCCAGTACCAAATCCAGTGTGGCCTTGCCTCTTGTTGGCCTGTCTACATATTGTGTCAGGAAACCCTCCTGCACACGTTGGACAACAACTGACCCATCTAAAGGACTCAAATTACAGCATTTCCAGTCAATATTTGGAAAGTTAAAGTCCCCGATAACAACTACCCTGTTACTTTCTCTCCTATCCAGAATCATCTTTGCAATCCTTTCCTCTACATTTCTGGAACTTTTCAGAGGCCTATAGAAAACTCCCAACAGGGTGACTTCTCCTTTCCTGTTTCTAACCTCAGCCCATGCTACCTCAGTAGATGGGTCCTTATCAAACGTCCTTTCTACCAGTGTAATACTGTCCTTGACTAACAATGCCACACCTCCCCTTCTTTTACCACCTTCTCTGTTCTTACTGGAACATCTAAATCCTGGAACCTGCAACAACCATTGCTGTCCCTGCTGTCCCTGTCTATCCATGTCTGTTTATTATTTCTTTCTTCTGGTTTAATTGATGGGCTTGACCCCATGACTCCAGATAATTAGCTAAATATTTAGGCCAGTAACATTTACCATTGTGCCCACCATCTTCCCCCCAAAAAGGGAGGGATGTAGAGATAGAATTGTTGTCAGACAGAGAGTTACCTTTCACCCAGTACCAATGGAAATCTTACATATTTAAAGCAGTGCATGATTAAACTAAGAGAAGAGAACCATTGATTGATTGTTTCTGCATTGGGCACTTTTCTCTTACAGAGTTTTATTTATTTATTTATATTGGGCTATTACCACAATAAAATGTCCCATAGTTTTGCGGTTCCCTGTCTGAAGTAAGCATTCGGACAGTTTTTTTACTCTCTGTCCTGTTATTTGATTTTGAAGCTGTATTGACTCTACCTCCATCAACATTTACTAGTTTAAAGGCCTTGTGCCGACACTATTTAATCTCTCTGCTGAGACATTGGTCCAGATCAGTTCAGATCCTGTCCCAAAACTGATGCCAGTGCCCTATGAACTGGGCCCTCTTTCTTGCTTCACTCAGTTTAGTTCCTGATATTCCCCAAATAAGACCTCCTGCCTATGTTATTAATCCCAACACGGACAACAACGTTATTTCCCCCTCTTCTTCCAATATTGTTTCAAGCTGGTTCAAGGTGTCCCTCACAATGGCACCCACTAGAAACACACCATGTGGGATTCTTAATCCTGTTTATAAAGGATGCTATCTGTACTCCTAATTACAAAATTCCCTACCATGATCACTGTTCTGCTTTTCTCCCCCTATCGCGTGAATTGCCGCAATGGTCAGTTTGCTCATGCACCCTGCAGTCCTTTTCCTCATCCCTACAGGGCGCAAGGTCAAGAGCCAAGGCTCCTCCAGTATTAAATTTAGGATCCTCCTACCTGCATCACTTGTAATCACATGGTCCTCTCTGTGACCACTGACCAGATGTGAAGTACTTAACCTATGGAGCGACTATCTCCTGAAACACACCATGATATGTTGCAGTGTCTGAAGATCAGACTCCAGCTAGTCAACTCTGAGCTGGAGTTTTTTTTAATTGCGAAAATATACTTTATCTGTAGAAAGAAATCTTTGGGTATGTGTGTGGTTAATGAAGCCGTTCAGATCTATACTCTCTTTACTTACAGAGAACAAATTAAGCCTTGACGTTCACCATTCTCTATATTTACAGTCAACCTCTTGGCATTTAGCTGAGGTGATAGCAAGGCATAGTTACTGAATAGACCCCTGTTACTCTTCGGCAGAAGGACCTTACACAGTGGTCTTTCCCCACTATGTCTTGGCAGCAGCTTTACCATGTCTCTCAGCACGTAATCTTAGACCTTGGAATGTGCCAGTCTGCAGCACTCAGTCAGGGTCAGCTCATTCTACTGGAATACCAGCAAGTTTTGGGTAGACCCTGTGTGTGCCTTTCGTCGAGTTGCTGATCCTCCAGGCACTGTTGATGTTTGTCTCCGTGTGTGGCCTGGGGGACAGACCATAGAGCACAGAGGCCTGCATCAGGGAGCTGCTCAGGACGAACCTTGACAAACACCACTGCATTCCTCTCCAGTCTTCCTTTGCAGGGGCACATTCCAGAAGGAGGTGTGTGACAGTCTCGTCCCCTCCACAGCTGCTTTGAGGGCAGCGTGCGGTGCGGCAGAGAGTCTGGGCGTGCATAAAGGATCCCACAGGCAGTGCCCTTCTCACCATCAGCCAAGCGATGACCTGGTGCTTGTTGGAAGGTTCTGGCGATGAGGCAGTCTGCCCAGGGAACATGTCAACAGGATCTGCCCTCTCCTTTTCCCGAAGGGTCTCGAGGATGCAATGTGTTGACCACTTCCTGATGGACCTCTGGTCAAAGGTGTTTTCCTTCACAGATTTCTCTACGAAGGGCAGGTGATATGGAATGGTCCAACTACTTGGAGCGTTCTGCAGCAGCAAGGCCAGGCCCATCCTTCGCAACACTGGGGACAGGTAGAACCTCAGTCCGTAATGACACTTGGTGTTTGTGTACCGAGGGTCTATGCACAGCTTGATGCAGCGACACATAAAGGTGGCGATCGGGACGAGGGTAGCGTTGGGTGTGTGTTTTTGCCCTTTGTCCAGATCTTTATCTATGGTGTCCCTTTGAGCAGGGTGCTCCAAATTAAGTGAAAGACGACTCGGTAGCGCAGGTTCGGGGAATAGGCCAAACCTGCGCCATGTACAACAACTGAGAGAACCGTCTGTCTGATGACCAGGCTTTTACCTGCAATGGAGAGTGACCATCTGCCCAGTTTCTGCCTCACTTTAGTGACACGTTCCTCCCAAGACTTGGCGCATTCCCCAGCCCCTCCGAACCAAACACCCAGCATCTTCATGTAGTCCCTCCTGAGGGTGAAGGAGCTAGAGGACTGGTCGTCCCAGTTTCCAAAGAGCTCTTGCCTCGGTTTAACTTGGCTCCCGAGGCCCATTCAAACTGGTCACAGATGCACAGGAGTCTGCAAAGACAGTGGATCCGAACAGAAAACAGCGATGTCATCCATGTACAGGGAGGTCTTAACCAGTAAGCCCCTGCTGTCAGGAATAGTCATCCCTCTCAGGTTCACATCCTTTCTGATGGGCTCGGCAAAAGGGTCTTTACAACACACAAGCAAGGCAGGAGAGAGTGGCCAGTCCTGCCTGACTCCAGATCTGACTGGAAAGCTGACTGATTCCCACTCGTTGGTTAAGATGGCAATAGCGATGTTGGTGTACAGCAGTTGGGTCCAATTGAAGATTCCCTCCCCAAAGCCCATTTTGGAGAGAACATCTCTGATGTACATGTGTGATATCCTGTCAAAGGCTTTCTCCTGGTCCAGGCTGATGAGGCAGGTGTCCATCCCTCTGTCCTGCACATAGGCGATTGTATCCCCAAGGAGCGCGAGACTCTCAGGGATCATCCTGCCCAGAACAGCACAGGTTTGCTTGGGCTGAATCACTGATCCCAGAACAGACCTGACCCAGTTGGTGATGACCTTTGACAGGATTTTGTAGTCTGTACTTAACAGTGAGATTGATCACCAATTTTTAATTTCCTCCCGCTCCCCCTTCCACTTGTGGCTGAGGGTGATGATACCTTTCCTTATGGATTCACTCATGGTACCTGCCAGGAGAATAATGTTGAATACCTCGAGCAGGCCCTGGCCAATCAGGTCCCACAGAGCAGAACAGAACTCAACCGGTAAGTCATCACTTCCGGCAGTTTTATTCTTTACAAAGGACTCAAAGGCCTTGGTCAGCTCATCCAGAGATAATGGCTGGTCCAGCCTCTCCCGTGTCCTGTTGTCTATGATCTCCATGATATTGGACAGGAATGACTGGGAGGCCACATTGCCTGTGGGCTTCGTGTGATATAGACTGGCATAGAAGGATTTGCTGATCCTCGTGATGTCAGACTGAGATGATGTTACCGAGGCATCGTCCTCCTTCAGGCTGCTGAGCACGGAGCTCTCCTTGTACACCTTCTGGAAGAAGAAATGTGAGCACGTCCCGTCCTGCTCCATGGAGTGGACCCTGGACCTGAAGATTATCTTGGAGGCCCCCGAGGCAAAGAGCAAGGCTTGCTGGCCCTTCACCTCCTGGAGGTCCTCCATGACATTGACCCCCATCGTCTGCAGCCGGAGCAGGTTCTGCATACCTTTCTGAAGTTTTGACAGTTTTCCCTGCCTCTCTCTCACCTTCTGCACACCTTTGAGGATAAACAATCTCTTGATGTTCCCTTTGACTGTTTCCCATCAGTCCGCTGGAGACTCAAAGAGAGGCTTCACGGTTCTCCAACTCGTGTAATCCTCAGAACGGAACTTGTTCAACAACTTCTATTTTTGTTTCTAATTTACAGATCTTTTGGTTTTAAGTTTAACAAGGCATTTTAACTTACTTGGTGATTGTTAATTCTAAGTTGGACCATGAATCTTATTCATATATAAGCCCAAGAAGGGCTTACTAGAACTTACCATGTAAACCTGGTTTGCTACTCACTTTATGTCTCCCTCGGTATAATCTCCTTACTGTAACAGCCCTTAATGATCTATGACAGGAAGGGATAGGGAGTACATGTCTAAGAGTAAACCAACAGATGCATCTAAAAGTTACAAAACAATGAACAAAACTAAAGACTCTATAATTGAATGATCATGGCATTTGAGATAAAATAGCTGACCTCATAGTGCATTTAGAAATAAATATGATCTGATAACCATTACTGAAACAGGGCTGCAGGATAGCTTAAAGTGGTATCTGAACTTTGAAGGGTATAAGAGATTTAGGAAGTGAAGATGTATCCATTAGTAGGAGAGAATTGGATGAAAGGGCACAGCCCCAGAGTATAGGGACAACCCATTAGAACTTGACAGGAGAAATGTCTTCAGGAAGAGCATAGTTAATCTGTAGAACTCATTGCCAAAGAAGGGTGTGGAGGCCAGGTCATTGAGTATATTTAAGACAGAGATAGATAGGTTCTTAATTAGTAAGGGGATGAAAGTTTATGGGGAGTAGGCAGGAGAAATATATCAGCCATGATTGAATGACAGAGCAGACTTGATAGACTGAGTGGTTGAATTGCTCTCCTGCGTCTTATGGTTTTATTGGGAACTAGGAAAAGGTGAAGCGTGGCTTTGTTAATTAATGATGATATTGTGTAATAGAGAAGGATGACCAATATCTGACAACTTGGCAAATTAGTAAGAGGAGGAAACAGGACTACAATTGTTTACCTCATTGGTATGTACGGAGAGGAAGCCTAAATACGGTGAAAAATAAAGTTCATTCTGGTAGGTTACAAAATGCTTTCAAGTTTTACACAGATGGGAAGAAACTGGAGCACCCAGAGGAAACCCGCACAGATACGGGGAAAATGTGCAAACTCCACACAGACAGTCGCCCGAGGCTGGAATCAAACTTGGGTCCATGACACTGTGAGGCAGCAGTGCTAACCACTGAGCCACTGTGCTGGCTAACTCAAGTTTCATCTTTCATGGTTTGAATCCACCTGGATCACAGGTATCGCCATGATGTTGAACATTCCTCAGGCTGTTGTTCTCACCACATCCTGACAGCCCCACACACCAGGCCTTGTCATCACATAGGATGTTACCCATTGCCAGCTACTCATAGTCCCAATTATCAGTTACCAGACTGACCAAGAACCACTCCTTTCTCTGTTCACTGTTTTCCTCACCCTTTGGGCTCCATTTCCACCTATTGTTGACTCTCCCCCCTCCCCCATCCCAATTTCTGAATGATCACCATCCTTTTTCTAGCTATCATCAGTTCTGAAGAAGTGCCACCAGACCCGAAGTGTTAACTCTTTGTGGCTTCAAAGGACAGCACCCTGATATGCACCTTGTGATAATATACATTGCACGGGGTACTGAAGGCATGCCAGTTCATCTCCTTATTCGCTACAGTGAGTGTACCAACCTACATAATCGATGTCCCACTGCTCCTTTTGAGTCTCACTCCTTTATTGGTTGAAACGTTTATCCTGACATTATAGAGTCAGTTAAATCAAGGCCCACATTTTTCTCCATTCAAAAAATGACACATTTAAAAATTGGATTAATAAGGTTTATTAACAATTAATCATTCATACAATATTATAAAAAAATTCAAATGATATCCATTCAGAATCTTCAAGGCACATTCCAGTTTGCAAAAATCCACATACTTTTGTAAGGCATATTCATATAATCATGCCCTAATCTTCTTTCTCAGTGCCAACTGGTAGTTTTCTGACTTGTCTTGGAATGTCTAGAAAGGATGTAGGAAACGTCAGAATGTTTTAGTGAAACCACATCACATTCTGCTCTTGTCATTCTTGGTGGAGAAAAGATCTTTTATTCTTCGCCTTCTACAAGGACAAAATCTTGCAATTTGCTAGCTTTCTCACTGCAGATTACTGGTGACTTTGTTTTGTTGAAGTAGTGGAGCACTGAATGACATATCCAAATAATTTGGAAATTGTCCAAAAGGATAGAACATTTTCACTGTCAGGCTCCTTATCAACCCTCTCTTTTTCCCGAATCTGATTACTAAGCCAAGTTTGCCAACCACTGTTCCTTGTTACTTTTAAGATATGAGACAGCTGACTGAAAAAAAATTAAGTACATAATCTCTCTGATTCTATATATTATTCTCATTTCTAACAAACTTTCAACTTTCTGTGAAGTGACAAATTAACCATAATGTAATTCTCATGGTGATTTACTGCTTTATTGTTTACAGCTGTGCTTAATAAAATATTTTTAAAATCTGCAGAATTACCCACTGATTATTGGTACAAACAGAATGTGAATCACTGGAAATGGATTTCTCCAGCCAAGTTTAGATTGATCACCAACAAGATTATACATGAAACATTTCCCATATGTGAGCCAGGTGGTGAATAGTGGAAGCCTTTTCCATCATAGGACCAATACAAAAAATACTAATCTTGACAATTACCAACATCATGCCTGACTAATGGGAAGATCATTGAAAGCTACTTGGTATAATCGACTGCTGATTCTTTGTAGTCCTTCTCATACTGTTCTTGAAATCAGTCACCACTTATCCTAATTGTTCGGTTTGATGTTAGTCTGTCTGTAACCACAATCAACTGCATAATCACATTTTGTTTTGGGAATTTTGTATAGCACCCATTGAAGAAGACACAGGAAAGTAAGAAAAGGAATCAGCTATTTAGCCCCCTCAGGCCTTCTTCAACACTTACAAGATAATGGTTATCTATGACCTGACTCCATATGTTTGCCTGTGGTTAACAAAATACATCATTCAGATTTAAACAATAAAAAGCAACATCAATTACCATTTGTGAAAGTGTGGCGCTGGAAAAGCACAGCCGGTCAGGCAGCATCCGAGAAGCAGGAGAGTCGATGTTGTGAGCATAAACTCTTAACCATTCCTGATGAAGAGCTCATGTTTAAACGTCAACTCTCTTGCTCCTCGGATGCTGCCTGACTGGCTGTGCTTTTCCAGCGCCACACTTTTAGACTCTGATCTCCAGCATCTGCAGTCCTCACTCTCTCCTAATGTTTGCAAAAGACAGCTGAAAAGTTCTACTACCCTATTTGAAATGTTTCCTAACGTGTTGCCATCCTTAATTGCCCATGAACCAACTGGCCTCCCAGCCATTTCAGAAGGCAGTTGAGAATCAACAGTACTGCTCCAGGTCTGGAGGGCCACGTAGGCCAGACCAGGTAAGGACAGTGGTTTCCTTTCCTAACGGACATTACTAAACCAGATGGGTTCTTCCCAACAATTGACATGATGATCATTAGAATCTGAATTCCAATTTTTTAAAAATTGATTTCAAATGCCACCATCTGCCATGGCAGTATTCTGACCTGGGTCCCAGAACATGACCTGGGTTGCTGGATTAACAATTGAGTCATAATACCAGTAGGCCATCATCTCTCCCACATTAATGAACCAGTTAGATTTTTACTGGAGTAATTTCATGGTTCCTGCTCCTGAGACTAGATTTATATTCCAGATGTTTTTAATAATTGAAATTGAGCCCATTTTTCCACAGCTTTTGTAAAGTACTAGTCTAATGACTACTATGCCATCATCTTCCCCTAAGTTCATCACATTGGGAATGTAGCTTTGAATCTTTATGACTCATCTGTTCAATATCATACCATTCAGTGTCTTCTCATTTGAGCCACTGACTGTAGTTCATTTGTCACTCACGGTTTACATTAGTTTGAGACTGAGCAGCATTTGTTCCAGTCAACAGAGGTATTTAGGAGGTGGTACATATTTTTTGCAATTATATTTACTCTTTATTTGCAGTTTGGAGCCACACAGGTGGAACTCCACACTACTTGCTGCCACTATGATGCTGATTTCACCAAAATTGTCCACATATTTGTACATTTTTAAAGCTTTAATATTTTGCTATGATTTATTCATTTCAGCATTTGCTTCACCAGAAGTTTTTATCTTTCCTAATTAACAATTCTTCAAACACTTCTATTAAAAAAATGAATCATGTTGGTGTAAAATATTTGAATCTTAAACAATGATTCCATTTAACCTGCTTAGTTGTGACTGATGCTTAAAATGATAGTTTGAATATTCTGTTTTCTAGATTTCCAACCTATTGTCTGCCATCTCATCTGCCTCTCACCCTACTTCAACCACCGACTCCTGACTTACTTATCCACCTTGCCACCCTACCCATATATTCACGCATCCACTCACACATTCACTGACATTAAAATTGGACCTTTAAACGTACCAATTGACAGCTAGTGCCACTAAAAAAGGAACATCTCATCTTTCCACTTAGGCCTCCAGAATTCAACATTGAGTTTCAATATTCCACAGCATGAACACCCTGTTCATTGTGTACTACCTACCCCAATAACCCCAGATCCTGTCATGAAATGGGTTAAGCGCGGCCAACCCATTTTGAACTACTCTGAGTCCCTATTATTACCTGTCTAGCTTCTTTTCTTCCCTGGCCTACTATCAACAATCCCTTTTTCTGCTGTGACAATACTATGGCTTTAAGAGTTGTATTTTGTCCTGGTGTTTTTTTGTGAAGGAAGGTTGAGGCAGAGATGAAAGGCAGTCCACTCAACACCAATAAAGTACACAGCTTGTGAAGCCTTGGGATTTTTTTTAAGTTGGAACAATAGAAGCAGCCTGACTGGATGGGGTCAAGCTCCCACAGAACCAGAATTTTTAGTTATAGCTTTCTGCAATTGCTGGGGTCCTGGAGCTGGATGTGGAAACTCTTATTTCTTTCTCAGTTACAACTAAAATCTGGGGTTCTGCTTCTGCTGCTAGAATTGTATATGAGATAATCTATTTTACTGAAATTGCTTTTGCCAAGGGTATTTATGGGATGTTACAATGTTGGAATAGTTAAGTGGTAGTAGTTAATATTTATATATTATTTTGTTTTGCATTTCAATATTTTTATTTTGCCTGTATTTTAATTGTAATATAAAAATAAAATATGTTTTCCTTTAGGTCAGGTAGTTTGACCAATAAAATTACATCTGGAATACTACACCTCAAGCTTATCTTTACAACAAGAATAAAATAGGGTCTAAAATATCATCTTAATATATTTTGAGGGGGGTTTGATCTGACCCATAACAAATTGGGGGCCATCTTGGGATCAAAATCTTTAATTCCAAGTTGGGTTTAGGATTATTGGACTCAAAGGCAGTGGTGAGTATTTTTTTTAAATTTCAGGTGTTGTACTCAGTTGGTTTAAATAGGATGTGCCTTGTGTAGTAATGGCTGCTTCAGTTGCTAAGAATTTCCTGGGGGTGGAATAAGTTACTTAAGATGTTTTTTAGCAAGTGACCAAGGCAAATCTTTCTGAATTGGCAAACACTTTGAAGGTTGGAGCTGCCCGAGTTGGTGAGGAAGGGGGGGAAATAATTGGTGAGGTATTTGCATCAATATCAAAGGAAGTATCTGGGGAGTAAATTGAGTTGAAAGATGCCATCCTAAGTGCATATGAGCTAGTCTCAGAATCATGTTTTAGGAATCTAAGGAGGGACCCTGGTCAAACGTACATAGAGCTTGAAAGGATCAAAGAAAGTAATTTTGATCTGGGAGTGTGGTGCTGGAAAAGCACAGGTCAGGCAGCATCCGAGGAGCAGGAGAATTGACATTTTGGGCATAAGCCCTTCATCAGGAATAGGGCACTGAAAATAGATCAAACATACATATTCACTTAGAGAGACAATTATCTTGGAGGAGTTCAAAAGTTCACTTCCTGAAGTAGCGAGAACTTGTGTGGAAGAGCAGAGAGTTAAGACAGCAAGATTAGCAGCTGAAATGGCAGATGATTATGATGAGTTAGTCCATAAATTAAAGTTTGGCTTCTGACATCAGTTTCAATCCATGAAGGATAGAAATTAGGGAAATGAGAAATCCTCAGGTGGTAAAAAGAAAACGAGACCTCATTTAAGATAGGAATGATAGTTTACCACAGGGTAAAAAGGAAACCCATAAGGGGGCAAGAGCAGTAACAAATGTTTGCTCTGTAATAAAGTAGGCCACATGAAGTTGCAGTGTTGGTGGTTTACAAAATAGCACTGAGAGGACAGATGTGAAAAATGAGATTCTCCAGTGAGTTTTAATGAAATGGTATAGCAAAGCACAATGGAAGCTAAAAAGCTGCAAAATAATATATAACCTGATCAGGGGTTAGTTGAGAAAAATGTGCCAGATCTCTTTAAAGAATTTACTTGCGTGGGTATGGTTTACTCATGTATGCCAGGAGGAGTATGTAAAGAAAGTAAGATTTTAAGAGACAGGATCAAGTCAATCTTTGAGGGTGAGAGAAGAGGAGATATGTAATTCAGAAGGAGTATCCCAGAAAAAATGTGAAATTCATCGTGAGCAGACCATTGTTCCATTATATAAAGTGAGGTTGGAGAGGCTGGTGAAAAGTGGTGATAGGAGTAATACAGAAACTTTTTGTTCCAGAAATACGGCTGATCCTCGGGAATAATATTACAGCTAGGTCACAGGTGGGAGTGATCCTTACTGTGGTTGAAAAGCCAGTGGGAAATCAGGCAACTGAGGTGTTACAAGAAGTATACCCTGGGATTTTTCCTAACTGTGTGGTCACAATGTCACAAAGCCCATGGTGGAAACAGGAGGAGAAACCAAAGCATAAACATAAGGAAGTTGAAGTTCAGAATCTACGTTTGATCAAATGTTGAGGAAAAACAAGAACAGGTGGAGGACAAAATGGATACTTTTCGTTCAGAGAAATTAGCTGAACCACAACAGAGAGTAAAAACTAAAGCAGTTATGATGATTAGATTAGATTCCCTACAGTGTGGAACCAAGCCCTTTGGCCAAACAAGTCCACACCGACCCTCCGAAGAATAAACTACCCAGTCCCATTTCCCTCTGACTAATGCACCTAACACTACGGGCAATTTAGCATGGCCAATCCACCTGACCTGCACATCTTTGGACTGTGGGAGGAAACCGGAGCACCTGTTGCAAACCCATGCAGACACGGGGAGAATGTGCAAACTCCACACAGACAGTCACCTGAGGCTGGAATCAAACCTGGGACCCTGGTGCTGTGAGGCAGCAGTGCTAACCACTGAGCCACTGTGCACAGCAGAAGAATCTGAGCGTATCCCAGAACGTTTCTATCTTAAAAATGAAGTGTTGATGAGGAAATGGAAACCATCACATATTTGAGCAGAGTAGAAATAGGCAGAAGTTTATCAACTTGTATGACCAGTGGGTTAAAGAAAGGAGGTTTTGCAGGTAACACATGAATTACCAGAAGGAAGTCACTTGGGAGTAAGGAAACCGCAAATCCAAATACAAAAACATTTTTATTGGCCTGGACTGCACAATGATGTGGTTCAATGTCATGCATGTCAGGTAACTGGAAAACCTCAGGCAGTGGTACAACCATACCCTTAATACCCATTCCCGCATTTGAGGAATCTCTTACAAGTCTCACAATTGATTGCGTAGGTCGTCTACCTAAAACGAAGAGTGGAAATCAGTATTTGTTGACCATAATGGATGTATCTTTTAGATTTCCAGAGGCCATTCCATTACGCAATATCGTGGCTAATAGGATTGTAGAAGAATTTACTCAAATCTTTTACTAAATATGGATTATCCACAGAAATACAAATGGTTCAACAGTCAAATTTTACATCAAAATTATTCAAGCAAGTTATGGATCACTTAGGAATAAAATTATTCAAATCCACTACATGTTACCCAGAATTACAGGGAGCATTACAACAGTGGAGTCAAACTTTAAAACCATGTGAGGGCTAATAGTCAAGACTATCCAGAGGATTGGGATAAAGGAACTGCATTTGTAATTTTTGCAATTAGGGATGCTCCTAATCAACTAAATTTGAACTCGTTTTTGAGCATGAGTGAGAGGATGCCTAAAAGTAATTAAGGGGAAAGTGGTGAGTCAGAGATCAGAGACGACTCATTTGAACTAAGTGTCAAATCTTAGGGAAAGATTCAATATAGTGGGGAGAGTTGGCTGGAGAGCATTTATAGATTAGATTAGATTAGATTACTTACAGTGTGGAAACAGGCCCTTCGGCCCAACAAGTCCACACTGCCCCGCCGAAGCGCAACCCACCCATACCCCTACATCTACATCTACATCTACCCCTTACCTAACACTACGGGCAATTTAACATGGCCAATTCACCTGACCTGCACATCTTTGGACTGTGGGAGGAAACCGGAGCACCCGGAGGAAACCCACGCAGACACGGGGAGAATGTGCAAACTGCACACAGTCAGTCGCCTGAGGCGGGAATTGAACCCGGGTCTCTGGCGCTGTGAGGCAGCAGTGCTAACCACTGTGCCACCATGCCGCCCAGTACATGGTGAAACAGGAAGCAGACAAGAAATCAAAAGCTCGCAATTTTGCTCACAGAGATAAAGTGTTAGTGTTACTTCCAGTAATAGGTGAACCTTTAAAAGCAAAGCTTAGTGGACCTTATCAAATCAAAAGGAGATTGAGTGAGGTGAACTATTTGATAAGGACTCAAGTTTGTCATGTGAATATGCTCAAGTGGTATTTTGATAGAGAAGGAAAGCAAAAGGAGAACATGTTATTGGTTACAACATAAAGTGAGGAACCAAATTCAGAGGATTCTGAATGGGATGTTCCTCAAATTAGATTGGACAATGATGTAGTTGTCAAAAAATTGGGATAAATTATTGAGTTACTTTCCAGAGAAAAGTCAAAATGACCTGAAAGAGCTATTACTATTGCATGGGGAGATACATGGGAATAAGCTGAGAAATAATAATCTAATTATGTGTGATTTAGAGGCAGGAAATGCTGATCCAACTAAGCAACATCCTTATAGACATAACTCTTGAAAGTTGGCACAGGTTCAAAATGAGATTGAACACATTCTCAAAGACAATATAATCAAAGTGAGTTGTAGCGAATGAGCTCACTCATAGTAACAGTGTTGTTACCCAATGATTATGTGTGGACTATTGCAAAGTTAAAGCAGTTACAAAATCTGATACATACCCTATTCCACATTTGGAAGACTGCATAAGAAGCTGGGACAAGCAATCTTTATCCATAACAGCAGATACCTTTATCCATAACAATGAAGGAAACTTTGGCTTTCATGACACTGAAGGGACTGTAGTAGTTCGAAGTTATATCATCTGGTATGAAAAGTGCGCCAGCCACATTTCAAAGACTAATAAAATCATTCCAGGATTTAAACATTGTGTGGTGTACATCGATGATCACGTGGATTTTGGTCACATATGGAAGGAACATTTGAAGCATCTATCAGAATCGACTTCAGGAGGTTGACTTGGTGATAAACCTGGCTGTTAGCAAACACCCATGCCATTGGCCATGTTATTGGATATGGACAGATGGCCCACAGGATATGAAAACAAAGATTACTGGGGAGTTTCCCATACCATCGACAAAGTGGTAAGTACTGCAATTCGTGGGATTGAGTGGTTTTTACCAGAAGTTGAAACAAACTGAATTTTAGCAGTGTGGTTGCTCCACCAACTGACTTTCTGAAGAAGTGCAAAAATGTTCAGTAGATGAAGGGATGCTAAAGGCACTTGAAAGCCTGAAAAGTGTTAGCCACACCTGGTTATGCAAAATCATTCAAAGTGGCTATCGCTGCTGCACTCTTGCAAATGATGACAAAAAGATAGGAAGACCCAATGGGTATTTTTTACAGAAAATTAAATAATCATCAACAGGTATATTTCACAATTGTGGAGACCTTAGATTTGGTATTGGTATTACAACATTGTCAGTATTGTATTGTCTGAGACAATTGCATATACTGATCATAACTCTGTAAAATTTTTGGAAAATTTAAGGATAAAAAATCCACACTGTTTGAATGGAGGTTATTATTGCACCCATTTAAAGATTACACCTGCGGCAGAATGAGAGAACGTAATTGCTGATGCATTGTTGAAACTTTGATGAAGGTAGACGGTGACATTAGGTGGTGGGAGAAACATACTGAAATGGACTGTAGTAGTGAATGCTTGCATGCTTAGAGTCAATATATGTATATATATTGTAGTGTAATAATAATAAGATGAAAAGTTTTTAAAAATGAAGCTATCTTTGTGTATTGTCGTTTTCTTTTAAGGGAGGGAGGTCTGATGATACAAGAGCTTTAAGACATGCATATTGTCCTGGCTTTTTAATGAAGAAAGATTAAGGCAGAGGTGAAAGGCAGCCTGCTCAATGCCAATAAAAGAAACAACTTGTGAGGCCCTGGTTTTTTTTTTAAAAGTTAGAACAATAGCAGCAGCTTGAACGGGTTGGGTGAAGCTCCCACACAACCAGAATGTTTAGTTTTAGCTTTCTGCAGTTGCTGGCATCTTGAAGCTGGACTTAGACGCTCTTATTACTTTCTCTATTATAGCTAAAAACTCGGGTTCTCTTTATGCTGCGAGAATTGCATGTGAGACAATTCTTTTTACTGAATTTGTCTTTGTCAAGTGTGTGTTTATAGGATGTTACAATATTGGAACAGTTAATTAGTAGTAGTTAATACGTATATTAATTTGTTGCGCATTTTGATGGAGTTACAGTTAAGCCAATTTTTTTTCTGTATTTCAACTGTAGTTTTAAAATAAAGTATATTTTACCAATTGAATTGCATATGGAATGTGATGCCTTACACTTACCTTTTCAATAAGAAAAAGTTAGAATCTAAACAATCTTCTTAATATATTTTGAGGGGATTTGGTCTGGGCCTTAATACTGCCTATTGTTTTGTTTTCTCTCTCTCTCTCTCTCTGTGCTCCCTCTCCACCTATCTTCTCACTGCCCCCCCCCCCCCCAAGCCCCCATCCTTCATCAGCACAAATGTCACTTTTTCCTGCCTGATTCGAGTTCGGAAGAAGGGTCACAGGACTCGAAATGTTAATTGTTTTCTCTTCATAGATGCTGCCAGATCTGCTGAGTTTCTCCAGGAATTTCTGCATTTGTCTGTTTCAGATCTTCAGCACCTGCTGTTTTGTTTGCTTTATTTTCATCGTTAAAAGGGGACTTGTTCTGTCTTTCCTCCCCGACTTTTAGCCTGCTGTGATGGAGTCCTGAGGGTGACTCTGTGCTCTGCATTCCTGGGAAAGCGGTGTCCGGAGATCCCAAAACAGATGTGGGGTTGGATAGAGTTGGGAGTTGTTGATGAGGAGTAACTGATCTTTGGGCGATCTGGGCCGTTAACTAAAAAAGCAGACTTTCCCGAACATCTGCTTGATTGTTGAAAACTCACAAAATTGTACTTCACTAATTCCTGAAGCAGAAGTCCAGTGCTGATGAACAATGTTAAACCACAAAACAGACTTTATCTTTTGCCTATTTTTGAACACTGAATGTTGCAGCTGCTTTCTTCTGGATGTTAAATTATTTTTATAACTGCTGTGATTTATTGCAACATTTCTCTAAGAAGCAATTCTTCTCAAAACCAAATTATTTAAAGTAAGGTATACATTAATGTAGTACTAAATCTATTAACTACTGCTGTACTTAAATCAGTTGTCCAGATATGCAAGTGTGAAATTGATGAGGGACACTGAAAAAGTGCAATATTGTAGTTATTAAGATCGATGATATAAAGATGATATTTGAACAAAATATTTAATAATTCTTTGCATAACTATTTCCAGCAAACGCCTCACCTAACCACATATTAACTTGTTTCACCTCATGTCCTGTATTGAAGTTCACAGTTAAATTGTTGCATTTAAGTGCTGAACATACATGGTAAATTCCAACAGGTATGGTGGGGGGGGTGGGGGGGTGGGTGTCAAGGAGCATAACTCTTGTTACAAACCTGGCACAGAATATCACATGATTAAATTGATAAAAGAAAATAGACCTTAGGATATTTTCTTTAAATGCAAAACTTTTAGGGACTTGCTGGTAAGTGAAATGGATGAGTTCAAGGAGAAATTTTAAAAAAATGAAAATCTATCTCTCCAGCAGCAGTATGAGAAGCTTAACTCCAAACGTTAATAACACACTTATAATAACCTGTTGACTATTGGCCTTGACAAATGTAACAGTACTAGGCCCCAATGACTCCTGTGTTAAACTGACATTAATAACTCCCCTTTCACCACTGGATTACAGCTTAATGAACATTTAAATGTGGGCCCATGAAAAGAGCTGTATCAGTTCAAGAGAACTGTCAGTGGTCGTGTTTTTGCAGCTACTGTATTTAAAAATATACTTTAGCATATTTGTTGCTGTTTACATATAGTATTATAACAAACGCAATACAGTACATAACAGGTTATGTTTAAAAATACAATTTCTCAGCTCAATAGTCACAGTAAATTACTGTATTCATGAGGACATTAAGCATGCATTTACATAAACAATATATTAGATTTTAAAAGAAATTATACATTTAAATGTCTTTTTTTAAAATCTACGTACACCAATTAGAATCCGACAAGTGACATACCAGTAATGAGCTTACACATGTTCCTGACCATTTTTCTTAGATATCACCGTTTCTAAAATCTCATTTCAGATATCACACATCATTTAAAATAAATTTAAGGTTAGACAACAAAAACCTGAATTAACCTGTCTTCCCATTTTTGAATTTTAAAATCTTTTAGTCCCATGTAAAATATACATCAAAAAGTAAAAATTATCTTGAAATACATTTGTTCTTTTTCTCAGTGTGGAAGAAACTAAAAGATGGCTGGCCAAGAGTTTATTTATCTATCCCTTGTATCAGTCCTGTGCCTTGATGGTTTCTTGGTAAGCAGGTTTTTATGCACTCTTCATATGAGCTGAATCTGTTTTTGTTACCCTGGCAACCTCGATAGAGAAACTGTTCGCACTGTCTGGTATCCGCATTAAAGAACCACCGTCTTACAGGGGTGTTACAGTTCCCATGTTTTCTGGGCTGCTGGCAAATTGCTGCCGAGGAAAATAATGAAAAAGTAAATCTGAATACATTGCCAAAGGAAGTAGTTCAAGAATCCAACTTATTAATGATGAACCAAACAATTCAACTTTTATGATAAGTTCTTGTTGCAGCTCTGAAAAAAACACTGATGTTCAATTCAAACTCTATTTAAATGGACATTTCAGACATTTGATACTGTGCTAGGGTTTAATTGTAAAACTAATCAGTTAACAACATCAAGGGAGATGTATTTTGCATTCAATATAAATAAAACAAATTCTAATGGAAAGAACCATGAAGAATAAACTAAAAGTCTTCAGGACCTGCTGCTTCCATTCCAGGGATTTAGAAGAAACAGGCGAAGAAATTGAAGAAGCTTTAGCTTTTCGGTTTTCTTGAATCACAAATGTTGCTGTTCGAGATAGTGAGAACTGCAGATGCTGGAGAGACAGAGTGGATAAAGAGTGGAGCTGGAAAAAACACAGCAGGTCAAGCAACATCACAGGAGGAGGGAAGTTGGCATTTCAGGTTATCAGGTGACTACAGTTAAAACCTTAAGGACAGAGTGACTAAAGCTCTTGAACAATTATGAGTCAATTAGAAAGAGACAGCAGAGCTTTGTTCAGGCTGTGTCACATCTCATTAATTAACTTGACTTTTTTTTCAGGAGATTGCTCCAAATGCAGATATGAGAGCATTTATGGATTTTACTGAAAAATTCTAAGTTTCTATAAGCACTTTACATCAGATTTCTTACAAAAATGAGAGTCCTTTGTAATGGAAGTTGACTTTTGAATAGGGTTGGAAATTGGTTGGAAGGTAGAAGACAGAAAATTAGTCAGAAGACAGTTACATTGTAAAGGAACAGGACTAGCAGTGTATGCCAGGGATCTGTTCTGCAACCTCAACTCTTTTAAGTTTTCATTACTAAGTTGGATATACAACATAGACTAGAAATGCTAGAACCAATAGACCAAATTACCCTTCAAGCCCATTCCACCATTCAATATGATGATGACAGTTCCTCAATCTCATCTCCACTTCCACACCTACCTCCCGTATCTCTTAACTCCCTGACAACAACAAATTCTCTATACCAGTCTTGAATAAACAAAACATTAGAGCATCCATCATTCCAAGGATTCATAACTCTTACTTTTCAGTGAAGAAATTTCTCCTCATCTAAGGCTGAAATGATTGCCCCATAATCCTGAGGCTGTGCCCTTGTCTTCTAGATTCTCTAGCTTCAGAACCATCTTTCAATGTCTACCCTGTCACAGTCTGTCAGAAACATGTGTCTGAATGAGATTATACCCCATTCCTCTAAAACCTAGAAAGTATAGGCTCACTTAATTTTTTATTTTACTGCCTCTTCTCATAGCAGAACCCTACCATCCTAGAAACCAATCTAATTCATTTTTGTGTTACCATCTCCAAGTATATCCTTTTAGAGATCAAAACCAAAGGCCTCTGCAGAGATCAATACAACTGTAACAAATTTACCTGATTCTTGTTTTCTGACTCTTGCAATATGCCACTTGATTTATTAATTGCTTGCTGTATCTCCATGCTAGCATTGCATTTTTCTTATGTGTACATCCAAGTATCTTTGAACATCAACATTTAACATGCCATGTATTTTTAAAAAGAGTACTTAGATTTTAAATTAGATTCCCTACAGCGAGGAAACAGGCCCTTTGGCCCAACAAGTCCACACTGACCCTCTGAAGAATAACCCACCCAGACCTACTCCCCTACTCATGCACCTATGGGCAATTTGGCATGGCCAATTCACCCAACCTGTACATCTTTAGATTGTGGGAGGAAACCCACGCAGACATGGGGAGAATGTGCAAACTCCACACAGACAGTTGCCCAAGGCTGGAATTGAACCTAGGTCCCTGGTGCTGCGAGGCAGCAGTGCTAACCACTGAGCCACCGTACCACTCAATGTTTTACTTGTTCGTATCAATAAAGTGAATATCCACCTCTCCACATTATACTCCATATATCATCTTGTTGCCTACTCACTTAATCTGTAGAAACCTCTTGACTCCTTGAGTCATCCTCACATGCATTCCCATTTTGTTTTGTATTGTCAGCATTACTCTTGGCCTCGTCATCCAAGTGATTAATGTAAATTGTGAACAGTTGAAACCCTCACATTAATCCTCACCATTTAAAACCTCCAAACTTGAAAAAAAAAATTATTTTGTCCTTGTTTTCTGCTTCCTATCCAGTAACCAATCCCTCCACGTGAATATATTACCTCCAACCCCATCATCCCTTATTTAAGCATGTAAAACCTTTGTGTGGTACATTATCAAATGCCTTTGGAAAGGTAAATAATAACTTCTGGCTCCCCTTTATCTAACCAATTAGCTACATCCTTAACAAAAATTCCAATGAATTTGTCAACACAATTTCCCTTTTGTAAAACTATGGTAACCTTGTCTCACTAAAATTTGATTAAATACATTAAGGCTTCCTTAAAAATAGGTTCCAATATTTTAATTCTGATTGATGTCAGATTTACTTGGCTTATAGTATCCTTTCCTAAATAAAGTTGTTACATTTGCTAACATACAATTTTCTGGGTCCATTCTTGAATCTCTGAAATTTGGAAAATCATAAATTGCGGATTCATTACCTCTGGAATGCATTTTAAAAGTTCGAGCTTTAGAAACAGTGTCCCCAATTCATCAATTGCGTTATAGCCAATTGGTATTAATGAAACATGCATTATAACAGAATGACCTGTACAACACAATTTTCAAAATGCTGGAAGAATGAAATTAGAATGAAAATATAGGGGTGGCACAGTGGCTCAGTGATTAGCACTGCTGCCGCATAGCACCAGGGTCCCAGGTTCGATTCCAGACTGAGGTGACTGTCTGTGTGGAGTTTGCACATTCTCCCCATGTCTGTGTGGGTTTCCTCTGGGTGCTCCGGTTTCCTCCCATAGTCCAAAGATGTGCAGGTCAGGTGAATTGGCCATGCTAAATTGCCCATAGTGTTAGGTGTATTAGTCAGAGGGAAATGGATCTGGGCGGGTTACTCTTCGGAGGGTCGGTGTGGACTGGTTTCCACACTGTGGAGAATCTAATCTAAAAAAAATACACTGCAGCACAGTAGCTGAAAGATCTTGATATGTAGATAGGCAGGCTGTTTAAGATGACAGCAAAATTCCATAAAATCCAACATATTATACAGTATCTTTGGTCTTTAAATCAGAGATATAAAGTCTACAAGCAAATTATTCGTGATGAAATTGTTCAAAACTGTAGATTTGAGTTAAATGCTGTTTTGAAGTTTTGGCATTCTATTATAGAGTCAGACCCGGAAACAGACCCCTCAGTCCAACCAGTCCATGCTGTACACAAATCCCAAACTAAACTAGTCTCGCCTGCCTGCTCCTGGCCCATATCCCTCCAAACCCCTCCTATTCATCTATTTATCTAAGTGTCTTTTAAAAGTTGTAACTATGCCCACATCCACCACTTCCTCAGGAAGTTCATTCCAGTTTATATCATATCATGGGAAGAAAAAGCAGTGAAACAGATGCACTGTAGATTCATTAGAATGTTCCTAGGAGTTAGAGGTTCCAGTTATGAAAAGAACATTGAAAAATGGAGCATTTCAATTTTTACAGCTAAGAATGTAAAGAGTTGACCCAAAACTGGTCTCCAAAATGATGATAAAGACAAAAAAACAGTAGATGCTTGAAATTTAAACCAAAAATAGGGAGTGCTGGAGAGACTCAGCAGGTCTAGCAGCATCCATAGAGAGAAAACCAGAGTTAACCTCATAGTCCAGTTCTATTACATTTTAATGTGGTAACTTCTCAATAGAATCAAATTTGCCTGAATGCTGTAAAAGAATTCAGCCAAGATTACTATCCTGATTGTGAAGAAAAGCTATCCCAGGTAAATCATTTTCACTTAATTTCCTTTATTGCATGAAAGAATTATAAAGTTTGTCAAATGTAACAGCCTTATGGAAAGTCATACTGACTGGTCCTGAATAATTCATGTTACCTCAGATCCTTAGTAATTTCATCCCATATTATGGATACTAGTCATTTAGCTGCAACTGATGTACAGCACAGTTTTGTGTTTTCAACCTTGGTATAGTTTTCAAGAAATCCTTCTGTGGTAACTGAACAATCAGAAGTACAATGCATAGGACATAACAATGATGGTTGACTATAATCAGAATAACAGGAGTTATTCCGCATTGAAAACACAAAGTATAACTTAACTAGTGAAGGAATGTTGACATAGTTCCAAGTCAGGATGGTGTGTAGCTTGAGAGAGAAACTTGCAGACAGAGGGATTCCTGTGTTGCCATTGTCCTTCTAGGTGTTACAGAGCATGGGTGTAAAGGAGTCTTGTTGAAAACTGTAGTGCATCTTGGAGATGGTGTACATTGCTGCCTCTGTGGTGGTGCCAGATGAATGTTTATGATGATGGATGAGATGTCCATTCAGTGGGTTGCTTTGTCTTGGCAGAGTGTTGAGCTACTTCAGCGTTGTTGGAGCTGAACTCATTCAGGCCAGTGGATAGAATACCATAGTGCTCCTCATTCTGGCTCATAAATGGTGGACAGTCTGTGCTAAGTCAGGAGGTAAGTTACTCCCCTCAGTATTTCCAGTCTTTGATACAGCATTTGTGTGGCTACTTTAAGTAAGATTTTGATTCGTAACCACTAGGATTCAGTGCTGCATTGTTGGAAAAAGACATTTTGTCAAAGCTTTTTGCCTTGCAATCATTAGGACGCTTTGCAAGATTACCAATTTAAGGTGAAAACCAACATACAAATTGCATGAGACAATTGGTGGAGGAATTGCCAAGGAGAATGCACCCATCAGTGCTGATTGATACTTAACAGCCAGACTTTGTTTAAATTTTAAACCGGCCAGAATGACTCTGATTGTTGAGGGCATTGCCCTGATAATTAACAAGAGAATGACAGTCATCTATTTGTTCAGCTGAAACAGGTTCAGTGCATGTACATGTACTTTCTGCCTGAATGAGGCACTTATGTATCAATAGACGTAGCTTCCAGTACACGCTTCTGTACCACACTGTGAACCTGATTATCTTAAGTTGGTCATTGTCATAATTCATGATTATCTGGCAAATGTCACCCAATTGTAGGATCACATTTCATGTTCAACATGAGAGCCTGATTCCTGATGAAGGGCTTGTGCCCGAAACATCGATTCTCCTGCTCCTCGGATGATGCCATACTGTTGCGTTTTTCCAGCACCACACTCTCGACTTTCACGTTCAATAGTTTGTTGTGAGTTTTGCACGTGCAAGCTGGTTGGGTGTGGTTAGTCCTTGCCTGTTGCACACATCTGAAAGGGCACTCTGTTTGGTATGATCCACCAGTCTTTTGAACTACATACTTGGCATCACACTGGCACTGAAATTCATTCCCACATTACTGATTTGTGAGATAGGCAGAACATCTTTATCAGCATCCTGTCAGTGGAGTACACTGCTACTTAGTAATAGCGTAAAGTAGCTAGTTTCACCTGTTGCTCCAACAATTCCTTTTTATTACAGATACATCCTGTTAACCAGTCAAACAATTTGATGCAAGTTATTGGTTTAAAGGCATATACATATTATACTGGAAGTTGAATAATACCTGCCCTTGCCACTCCTTGAATGTTTCGATCCACTAGTTCGCACTGAGGTCCAGTGTAGCTTTCTTTACATAAGCACATATTAGGCCGCACACATACACCACCATGCTGGCACACTGGATCACATTTTGCTGTTAAAGAAACAAAAAATCTTTAGTACACAAAAAACTTCAATTTGCTAAAGATTAATTGTCTTTATACATAGCATGGTTATGTACAAATACAGTCAAAAATAGTTATATTATGCAAAGTTATATTATACTTTACATGTGACTGGAATTTATTTTTGTTATTCATTGGAAATAGATAATAACATAATGTGCGTGATTTAGAAGGATATTGCTGTAAAGGCAAACTACATTGAACTCCTGGTCTGAGCCAGATTGTACAGGTAAGTTCAAGTCCAGATCAGCAACCTTTCTGTTTGGTAACTACCATCACATGTCTGTGGTAGCAGCCCATACGATGACAATCTCAGGTGTGTTGGGGTTGGGGTGAGGACTTGGGAGAAGGTGCTTAGGCTCTAAACTAATTGAACTTGGTATTCAGCCCTGAGGGTTACAGGATTCCCAAGTGGAAACTGGCAGGATGTTCTTCCAGCTTGTGCTGAGCTTTGCCGGAGCAATGCAGCAAGCCTGAGACAAAGATGTTGGCCAGGGAACATGGTGGTGTGTTGAAGTGTCAGGCAACAGGATGCTCAAGGTCATTTTTGAGGAGAGACATAGATATCCTGAAAATCGGTCACTCAGTGTGCATTTTGTCTATCCAGAGATCATATTGTGAGCACCGAATACAATAGTGCAGGTAAATCACTGCTCTACCTGGAAGGTGTGTCTGTGGCTTTTGGGTAGTGAGGAGGAGGGAGGAAGTAAGTGGGCAGGAGTTATACTTTCAGCGATTGCATAGGAAGGTGCCATGGAATGTGCTGAGTGTTGGGAGTAGAGGAGGAGTGGACCAAGGTGTCTTGGAAGTTACACTCGCGCCTGAAGGCTGACAAGAAAGGGGAGGGGAACATCTCTCTGGCGGTGGCATCCTGCTGGAGATAGTGGAAATGGCGCTAATGATCCTTTGGATATGGATGCTGGGTGGATTGCAAATAAGGGCCATCTCTGTTGTGGGAGGGAAGAGAAGGGGTGAGGGCTAAAGTGTGGAAGATGGGATGGACATGGCTGAGGGCCCTAAGAGGGAACAGATGAAGGTGGGAGCACAGTGGAAATTGGAAGCGAAATTGATAAAAGTTTTCCAATTCTGGATGACAGAGGGAAGCAGCAGCGATGATGTTACTGATGAACAGGAGAAAGAGTTGAAGGTGGGGGCCAGAAAAGGACTGAAACAAGGCATGTTCCACAAAGAGATGAGCATAACTGGGACCCGTGTGGGTGTTCGTGACCATATCTTTGATCTGAAGAAGATCAGAGGAGTTAATTGTTCAAGGTGAGGCTGATTCGGGCCAGGTAGAGGACGGTGGTGATAGATGGGGACTATTCAGGCCTTTTTTGCCAAAGCCGGAGAGCTCTGATACCGCCCTGATGGGGGAATGGATGTGTAAAGGGAATATATATCCATGGTGAAGAAGAGGTGGCCGGTGCCCCCCAGTCTGGAAATTCTGAATCTGATGTAAAGCGACAGAAGAATTGCGGATGTAAGTGGGAAGAGTCTGGACAAAGGAGGAAAAGTCAAGTCAAGGTAGGAAGACATGAGACCTGGAGGGCTTGAGCAAGCAGAAATAATGGGTGTGTCTGGGCACTCCTGTTTGTGTATTTTTGGAAGGAGGCAGAAGCAGGCTGTGTTTGATGAAGAAACTATGAGGCTGTTCGGGGAGATCACCAAATGAAACAAGATCAGTGATCATTGTGGATACAATTGCCTGGTGTTCACTGGTGAGTTCCTCCCTTCTTGACATCTGTTTATATTTCTGGGAATAGGATGGCCACCAATATCCACTATAAATCCACCGTAAACCACCGTGACTATACATCCTCTCACATTCTGCTTCCAGTAAAGACACTCTCTTAGATTCAATTTCTATTTTCCTAGTTTCTGTCTCTGTTGCAACAATCCCGATGATGCCAGCTTCTATCAGGGGGCCTCTGAAATGTCCATCTTCTTCCTCAACCGAGGATTCCCCATGACCACGGTTGACAGGGACCTCATCTGTGTCCGACCCACCTCCTGCATTTTGGCCCTCACCCTTCTCTTCCCTCCCACAACAGGGATAAGAATCTCCTTCGTCCTCACTTGCCATCCAAACAGCATCCACATCAAAGAAAGGATCATGAGCTGCTATTTCCACTATGTCCAAGCAGGGTACCACCAGCAGATACAGTGTGAAAGTCATAATCAAGGGAGCACGCTCTGAGCTATATACAATGTTGCTTCCCCTTAGAACGGTGAGATCAAGAACAGACATCGCAGAGCCAATGGGTTGAGTAAAGGGACGAACTGTTTGACAACAATGTCTTGTTAGGTTCCTAATCACAGCTTGTGTGGGATTAGTGCATCTAGCCTGCAAAGGGAAAGCATCAAGAAATCTGTGTGTCTGTCTCTCTCTCTCTCTCTCTCTCGTGGGGGTACTAAAAATCTCCAGTAACAACTAGCTGTCCTGTTTCTTTGTAAATCCCCTGACGGAGGAGTAATGAAAGCATTAATTCCTAACCAGTGAATGGAAGAGAGAGTGTGTGAACAACAGTAACAAAAAAATGAAAAAGAAGATATTGAAAGAAACAGCTCTTCAATTGCTGTGGTTCAGACTGGTGCTATTGAAGTGTATAGCTCTGATTTTCTTTTTCTCTTTAACCTGACTGATGATTGAGTTCGTCAGTCTAGTAAATTGGGGATTTTGGGTTGTTTGACTTAAATCTGTTCACATTAGTGATGACACCAAGAAAAGTGGGGCTTGCTTTGCAGCACACCAGACCAGAGATTTGCGATAAAGTTTGGGAACTGGTGGGTGGGATGTTTTGGAACCAAGTCAACGTAAGATTGAATGTGGAGTGAGTGAGTGACAAAGAGATAAAAAGAAACACTTGGATCGATTCTACTAAAAATGTGATTGCAATAACTCTACAGGGGCCAGTATCCCGTCATTAACTTGCCTTTTATTTACAAGTGGCGAGTCTTTGACACTGATTCAGCTCCCTCAGAGCCAGCTCTCAGAGTGAACAGAACCTCTGGCACCCCTATTTATATCTGTCAGCCAGAGCTCTCTGATTGGAATAGATTAACAGCCCCAGTCAGGGAACTCATATTCTATGAGGTCAAGCTGGCTGACCTCCTTACAGTCACTGCAATTAGAAACTGCTAAAGCTATCCTGCAAGAGGAAGATACGTTCCTAACAAACATACAACAAGTCACACAATCAGACTGATTGGAACTGGCAAATAAATTAGAACGAGAATTGCCTAAGAAGGCACAAATAAAGATCGAGCACAGCATTTGAGTTTGATAGAAAGAGAGAGAGAGAGAGAGACCAGGTATTCCAAATAGTGGACCATCAGAATTCGTTCATACTGAGTACAGTTAAATCATTTTCAGAATGAGGAAGCAAAAGCAGCTGGCCTGGAGCTGGAAATGGAGAGCGATTTCCAAAGGACAGAAAAAGACAAACAGAGAGCAGAACAAAAAAAAAGGAACGTGAGAATTCAAATTGAAATTGAAATAAGAAGGATGTAACTAGACATTAAAGAGACTGTAAAAGGGAAAGAAATTGAACAGAAACTCCAACAGCTCAAGGGCATCAACGACATCAACGACACGTGCTATTTCTTCAATGCTATCAGGATAATGATTCAAGCATTCAAGGATTCTTTAAGACACCAGCTTTGAGGGGATCTCCCCAAAGACAGAGAGACAGTCAATGCTCACTAGAGAGAATAGTTTGAAGAACCCCTCAACTGAGACTCCAATTTTGATTTGAAAGCCCTTCACTTCTTTCAGGTCGGCAGTAAAGCACTGAACAGCTGAAAAGCAACAATGACTCCAGATTAAATGAGATCCCTGCCAAAAATTCTGAAGCATGGCAGAAATATACTGTTGGCATGGCTACACAACCTCTTAACGGTTATCTCAAAAAAGAAGTACTTTTTTTTGGTCATTCACAGGATATAGGTATCACTGGCTATTATTGTCCATGGTTCTACATTTGGGGCATCAGACTCAAAACGTTAACTCTATTTTCTCAGCACATATCCTGCCAGACTCGTTGAATTTCTCCAGCAATTTCTGTTTTTACTTTTTTCAGGTCTCCAGCATCCGCAGTTTATTAAAAATTGTACCAAACACTCCTATTTGGCCTTTTCAACCTCACAAAATCTTTTAACTTTCAAATGTGAAGGTTTATGAAACAACCCAAAATTTTGCTACCCTCAGAAATTTGCCATCGTTCAAAGTCTACTCCACGATGACCCGCATGCCATGATTGTCATCAATGGCACTATGGAGAACCTATCTCTGTGAAATCTGGATTCAATGACGGCTGTATCATTGCACCAAACCTTTTTCTATCCTACTGAAATATTGCATACTACCTTCAAACGAATTACCGACAGGTATGGTAATAAGTCATCAAATGGGAAACTTAGGTATGTCAGAAAGGCAAGGTCACGGTGATCATGGGAGACTTCAATATGCAGGTGGACTGGGTAAATAATGTTGCCAGTGGATCCAAAGAAAGGGAATTCATGGAATGCTTACAGGATGGCTTTTTGGAACAGCTTGTCATGGAGCCCACAAGGGAGCAGACTATTCTGGACCTAGTGCTTTGCAATGAACCAGACTTTATAAAAGATCTGAAAGTAAGGGAACCCTTAGGAAGCAGCGATCATAATATGGTAGAGTTCAGTCTGGAGTTTGAAAGAGAGAAGGCAAAATCGGATGTAATGGTGTTACAGTTAAATAAAGGTAATTATGAGGGCATGAGAGAGGAACTGACAAAAATAGACTGGAAGCAGAGTCTAGCGGGGAAGACAGTAGAGCAAAAATGGCAGGAGTTTGTGGGTATAATTAAGGACACTGTACAGAGGTTCATCCCCAAGAAAAGAAAGATTATCCAGGGTGGGATTAGACAGCCATGGCTGACAAAGGAAGTCAGGAAATGTATTAAAGAAAAAGAGAGATCCTATAAAGTGGCCAAGAGCAGTGGGAAATCAGAAGATTGGGAAGGCTACAAAAACAAACAGAGGATAACAAAGAGAGTAATAAGGAAGGAGAGGATCAAATATGAAGGTAGGCTAGCCAGTAATATTAGAAATGATAGTAAAAGTTTCTTTCAATACATAAGAAACAAATGACAGACAAAAGTAGACATTGGGTCACTTCAAACTGATGCTGGAAGCCTAGTGATGGGAGATAAGGAAATAGCAGGAGAACCTAACAAGTACTTTGCGTCAGTTTTCACAGTGGAAGACATGAGTAACATCCCAACAATTAAAGGGAGTCAGGGGGCTGAGTTGAGTATGGTTGTCATTACATAAAAAGTCTTAAAATTGATAAATCTCCTGGCCCCGATGGGATACGTCCTAGAGTTCTGAGAGAGGTGGCTGAGGAAATAGCGGAGGCATTGGTTGAGATCTTTCAAGAGACACTGGAGTCACGGAAAGTCCCGGATGATTGGAAGATCGCTGTTGTAACCCCATTGTTCAAGAAAGGATCAAGATAAAAAATGGAAAATTATAGGCCAATTAGCCTAACCTCTGTTGTTGGTAAAATTCTAGAATCCATCATTAAAGATTAGGTTTCTAAATTCTTAGAAGAGCAACAAGTCAACATGGATTTAGTAAGGGGAGGTCATGCCTGACAAACCTGTTGGTATTCTTTGAAGAGTTGACGAGTAGGTTAGACCAGGGAAACCCAGTGGATGTGGTCTATCTAGACTTCCAAAAGGCCTTTGATAAGGTGCCACACGGGAGGCTGCTGAGCAAGGTGAGGGCCCATGGTATTCGAGGTGAGCTACTGGGATGGATTGAGGATTGGCTGTCTGACAGAAGGCAGAGAGTTGGGATATGAGGTTCTTTTTCAGAATGGCAGCCGGTGACGAATGGTGTCCCGCAGGGTTCAGTGTTGGGGCCACAGCTGTTCGCATTATATATTAATGATCTGGATGAAGGGACTGGGGAAATTCTAGCAAAGTTTGCAGATGATACAAAGTTAGGTGGACAGGCAGGTAGTACTGGAAGTGGAACGTGTCCAACGGAGATTCACACAGATGATCCCTGGAATGGTAGGTCTAAAATATGAGGAATGGCTGAGGATCCTGGGATTGTATTCATTGGAGTTTAGAAGATTAAGGGGAGACTTAATAGAGACGTACAAGATAATACATGGCTTGGAAAGGGTGGATGCTAGGAAATTGTTTCCGTTAGGTGAGGAGACTAGGACCCTTGGACACAGCCTTAGAATTAGAGGGGGTAAATTCAGAACAGAAATGCGGAGACATTTCTTCAGCCAGAGAGTGGTGGGCCTGTGGAATTCATTGCCGCAGAGTGCAGTGGAGGCCGGGACGCTAAATGTCTTCAAGGCAGAAATTGATAGATTCTTGTTGTCTCGGGGAATTAAGGGCTACGGGGAGAATGCGGGTAAGTGGAGTTGAAGTGCCCATTAGCCATGATTGAATGGCGGAGTGGACTCGATGGGCCGAATGGCCTTACTTCCACTCCTATGTCTTATGGTCTTATGTTCAAACAAGGCCACCCTCAAACCAAACCATAAACCTTCCAAATTAACTCAACTGTTGACATAAAGTAACTCCAGCTTAACTCAATTGTTCACTTCCAGTATGCAGAAATCTCTTAGTAATTGGTGACTCCTCTAAAGCTTATGTGAACATGTGTCTTTCACTGAATATACACAAGACTATGGTTTTCTTTCAACCAATTCCCATAGCACTACGTTTCTGTTCACTGATAATGAATAAAAGCAAGATCCTGGAACATGTTGACCATTTAAAAAATATTTCTGTATTTTTGTCTGAAGGCAGAAATAATAAAATCACAGAATCCCTACAAGTGTGGACGTAGACCATTTGCACACTGAGACCGCACTGACCCTCTGCAGAGCATTCCACCCAGAACCCCTCTACCCTACTCACGTAATCTTGCATTTCTCATGGTTAAATCACCTAGCCTGCACATCCCAGGACATGACAGTGCAATTTAACATGGCTAATCCACCTAACCTGCACACCTTTGGTGTTACAAAGCTGAGTTGAAAAATGTGGTGCTGGAAAAACACAGCAGGCCAGGCAGCATCCGAGGAGTAGGAAAATCGACGTTTCGGGCATAAGCCCTTCTTCTGGACGATTCCTGAAGAACGGCTTATGCCCGAAACGTCAATTCTCCTGCTCTTCGGATGCTGCCTGGCCTGCTGTGTTTTTCCAGCACCACATTTTTCAACTCTGGTCTCCAGCATCTGCAGTCCTCACTTTCTCCCTGTTACAAAGCTGAGTAGAGTAATTGTGAGTTGAGAAGAATGTACGGTCGCCTTTAAGAGAGAAAGTCCTTTTCTGAGCTTAAGGGACAACAAATGCTGGGGAGCAGCTGGGAAACAGGCTGTTCCAAAATAGACACGTGTAACAATTGGCTGTGAAATGGATACCTGTGTTTCGGTCGCTGTTTTGACAACAAATCAAATCTGACCAATTGATTTAAACCAAACACTCAGCCCCTCAAAGCCAATTGAATTTAAAATCTGAAGATGTTGACAGCCTGAAACCAATCTGACTATAAGAATTGGAGGTGTACTCAGGGGTATAAAAACAAAAATCCCAGGGAGGGAGCAACTGCCTCCGAAAGAGAGCCAATAGCCCTGAACAGCTCTGAACGAAATCTCAGAAAGCACACTCTATTAAAGGTACCAAGGAATTTTATACAAAGATACTTGCAGGAAAAATAAATCATTGAAAACAGCCCAGGGAGAAGACAGCAGAATCGGAAGTACAGAAGGGAACAGCAGAATCGGAGAGACGGAAGGAAACAGCAGTTTCGGAGAGACGGAAGAAAACAGCAGAATCGGAGAGATGGAAGGAAATAGCAGTTTCGGAGAGATGGAAAGAAACAGCAGTTTCAGAGAGACAGAAGGAAACAGCAGTTTCAGAGAGACAGAAGGAAACAGCAGAATCGGAGAGATGGAAGGAAACAGCAGTTTCGGAGAGACAGAAGGAAAAAGCAATTTCGGAGAGATGGAAGGAAACAGCTGTTTCAGAGAGACAGAAGGAAACAGCAGAAACGGAGAGACAGAAGGAAACAGTGTAAGAGACTGATTGGACTTTGAGAGATTAAGTTAATTTAATGTTTAGTAATTGTGTTACTGGAGCAGCATTTTAGTAGAATTGGGGTCAGATAGTGATTAGGAAAAATGGGTTCGGATTTGTTGATAGTTTTTGTTTAGTGTTCACTGTTAAGAGTTAGGAAAATAAATTGTTATTTTTTTCTTCAAACAGCGAAAGTCAGGGGTTATCTTTCATGCACTCACTCACATTTTTAACCAATTACGAGGCAAGGCAAGCTTCTCTGGGTATTTTTGTTTTAATTAGAAGATGGATTCGACATCTACTTTGTAACATTTGGACTTGGAAGGAGACCGGAGCACCCAGGGAGAACACGCAGACTTCACACAGACAGTTGTCCAAGGATGGAATTAAACCCAAGTCCCTTGCATTGTGAGGCAGCAGTGCTAGCCACTGAGCCACCGTGCCGACCATAATATATAAATAGACGACAAAATTCATCATTGCCTCCAATGTTCCAGCTCAGGTTTTGGCTGAATGAGGAAAGAGTATGTGAGAACAAGGATCTCCAACCTGAGACTAGGGTTATAGGACAAGGTGGGCCTTCTAGCCTGCTGAGCTCGCCATCAGCTCACTTCCTTTGACATGTGGGGCCTCCCTCTGAAGGTGGAGGAATTCTCAGTTCTTGATATCTATCTCCTTGCTTAAGTCCCTGTCCTTCATGTCATATTAAGAAGGTGTGTGTAGTGAATGAGATAAGTTGTCTTGGGATCCAGGTGTCATATTGGGCCAGATTCTGCATCAAGGACAGTTGTGTGGCTTTCAGCTCTCAGTTATAATGGAATAAATTGGTCAATACCTTCGAACAGCTACATATGCATGTTAATGTTCAGGTTGAAATGCTGCTGTCCGAGGGCAGTGATTGGAACCAGCTGGATCTTGTTGACTACAAGATCCTTGTTTGGGGATGTTAACCTGGGCCAATCAGAAAAGCCCTGGCTGATCACTATAACCAGGAGAAAGGGCAGTGCTTGTCACTGGCCACTCAGGTGTTTTCCTATCTTCCTGGTGGTGGAAATTGAATAAAGATTCGTGCACTTTGTGTCTTTCACTGTGTCTCAAGAAAATAAGAAAAAAAAAGAAAAAAAAATATAACCAGGAGATGCTGGTTGACTGGGGGTGTCTGCGTGGTTTGTACTATTTCATTATTTGGTTAATTGGACTGTTCTGTGTGTGTTTGTGTCGACTGTTTCTCTTTGGTGGAATTTGGGGTTCATCCGCATTTCCCTGTGAACTGGATGTACGGTGGGGTTTGGGGGTTGGCTATGTTGCACCTACTCCAATGTAAATTGCCAATTCTTGTAAGACGCTGTTTATTGTTCACTGTTGACTGTATGTTTTGTACAGTTTAAAGGGTGACTTGGTGATGGGGTAGTGGCCTTTGTGCAGTAATTTCTGGGAGATTATCAAATCAGTGCAATTTTCAAAATGGGTAACACCGGTCATACCAATCGTGAAGCCTGATGTCTCAGTTTGTCTTTGTGGGAATTTTAAGCTAAAGGTAACCATCTGGATAAATACCTGGTCCCTCGCAGAGAGAACTTGAATGCAAAGTTGGCAGGGGCTGTCCTTTACGAAGCTGCACATGAGCCATGCCTACCGACAATTGCAACTCAACGAGGAGTCCCAGAATTATGCTACAATTAATACCCATAAGGGTTTATGTCAACATACAAGGCTGCCATTTGGGATATCATCAGCTTGCACCCTTTTCCAATCGACAACGGAGAATATTTTGCAAGAACTACCCCAGGGTGCCATTTAGCTGGATGACATACTAATAACAGGGAAGACCAATAATGAGCACTTGGAGAACTTGGACATTGTGCTTAAATGTTTCTCCCAGGCATGCATGCATCTCAGAAGGGAAACAAAATGTGTATTCCTAGTTACCTACCTGGATTACAAAGTTGACAAAACCAAGTTACACCCATTCGATAATAAAGTGAGGGCAATCAAAGGAACTCTGGCTCCCAGGAGCTTGAGTCGAGAGTGTGTTGCTGGAAAAGCACAGCAGGTCAGGCAGCATCCGAGGAGCAGGAAAATTGACATTTCGGGCAGGAGCCCTTCCTGATGAAAGGCTCTGCCCGAAATGTCAATTCTCCTGCTTCTCAGCTGCTGCCTGACCTGCTGTGCTTTTCCAGCAACACACTCTCGACTCTGATCTCTAGCATCTGCAGACCTCACTTTCTCCTTGTACCAGAGCTTGGGTTTTTCATTGGGTTAGTGAATTATTACTGAGAACTCACACGTAACCTGGCCTCCATCCTGACACCTTTACACTTGGTTTTGAAAATGAGTCAACCTTGGAAATTGTCATGTAGCCAAGAAATAGTCTTGAGGGAAGTGAGAAAGAAGCTATTGTTGGGTAAGGTGTGACCCACTACGATTGGAAGTGGGAGGTACTGCTGACATGTGATGCCTCCCTGTACAGTATCAGGGTAGTGGTGGCTCACCAGGGGCCCATCAGGCAATAATGCCCAATAGCGGATGCTTCCCAGACTTGGCTGAATGCAAATATGCCCAGATAGAGAAGGAAGGTTTGGTGGTCATCTTTGGTGTGAGAAAGTTCCACCACTACCTTTTAAGGATAGAAATTTGTCAGAGGAGCAGATCACAAACCCCTGCTAGGGCTACTGAAAGAAAATTAGATTAGATTCCACTATGTTGTGGAAACAGGCCCTTTGGCCCAACCAGTCCACACCGACCCTCCAAAGAGTAACCCCCAGATCCATTCCCCTCTGACTAATGCACCTAACACTAAAACCATTGCTTTTAATGGCAAATTCTACCAATAACCTCTCTAGCACTGTAAACATAAACTTGAAAATGTTCAGTCTCACACACTTGGAAGAAAATTTGGTATTTTTAAAAGAAAAACTTTTCTGCATGTCTCATTTTTTCCCGTCGTCCCATTTTTTTTTTTGTTTTTCACTCTTCATATGATCTTCTACATGTAATTTCCAAATAAATAGACTGTTCAAACTGACTGGAGGAAGAGCATCCCTATTTCTTGTGCTACTCACGGATGTCATGCTGTCCAATGTCAGATGTCCAATTTCAGCAAGTCCCCAAACAAAAGCACAGTGGGGAAACTGCCAAAGCATCTGCATTGTCACTGACTGCAAGATCTAGTTCAATAAGAACAAGGTTCTTAACTTTACCTTAAGGTTTGCTATCTGATTTCATTTCACAAGTAGTCCAAATATCTTAACTTGCAAAGAGCTCTATTTGGATATCTTGCTGATTCTAATACATTTGGTAGGGGTTTCAATTTCCAAGGTCAGATTTTCATTGTACAGGCTGGAATTCAAGGTGGTTGACTTCCCTATTGGAAACCTACCTCCATCGTTAGCCTGCCAGGAAGCAATATATTCTAGAGATTAGGGGCTTAATTTGTCTTGAAGACAGGTCTAGTAGGCAGACCTAAAGTAGCAGTGGAGGTGGGCTGATTCCAATGCAGACAAATTAAGAATTCCGGCTGCAGTTCCCACATGGTTCCAAATTTACCAGCCTGGATCGTCTGACGAATTAGTAGTGAACATTGAGCTACATTGGTAAGGCCTCATGTACATGCATTTTAAAAGTAATTCTAAATAATTGTAAAATTTGATTGCAATTTCCCATCCCCCTCCCCCAACTTCTTCAAGTGCTTATCTACTCATGAAATCACACATCACCCACAGCAAAATCTCTTTACTCACCTAATGGCCCCTCCCTTGCGACTAGACAATCATCACCCAACCTTCTCACCCAAGCCCACCCCACAGAACCCTAATCTAAACAACACACCAAGCTCCATCCCACTTCCATTCCCCTCCAACCAAACCACCATCCATTAGCCACTTCATAAACATATGAATTCACCGGTTCTATTCTAAAAGCTGGATTTCATCCAAGAGCCCATAAATCCTCAATTAAACAATTTGACTCTTGAGAGCAGCTACGTAAACACAGTTAAACATTTATAAACACACATTACAAGTTGGATTGTATCCAGAAGCCCATAAGCTTGCCAAATAAACAATTTGACCTTAGAACCGCTAATCTTAGCAGATCTCTAAATGGACAACATAAAATCAATGGGAAAATTGAAAAGTAAAAAAAGCGAAGGCACGGCTATGAGAAAAGACAGTGGAATGTAATTAATTTGATAGCTCTATCAAATATTCAGCACAAGGAAATCTCTGTATGATTTTGTACATTGTATGATATTTTGTTGCATGACATAGAAATTGTGGTGCAAGCTAGTCATAGAGTCATAGTCATAGTCATGTAGAGCATGGAAACAGACCTTTTGGCCCAACCCCTCCATGCCGACCAGATATCCCAACCCAATCTAGTCCCACCTGCCAGCATCCGGCCCATATCCCTCCAAACCCTTCCTATTCATATACCCATTCAAATGCCTCTTAAATGTTGCAATTGTACCAGCCTCCACCACTTCCTCTGGCAGCTCATTCCATACATGTACCACCCTCTGTATGAAAAAGTTGTCCCTTAGGTCTCTTTTATATCTTTCCCCTCTCACCCTAAACCTATGCCCTCTAATTCTGGACTCCCCAACCCCAAGGAAAAGACTTTGTCTATTTATCGTATCCATGCCCCTCATAATTTTGTAAACCTCTATAAGGTCACCCCTCAGCCTCAGACGCTCCAGGGAAAACAGCCCCAGCCTGTTCAGCCTCTCCCTATAGCTCAAATCCTCCAACCCTGGCAACATCCTTGTAAATCTTTTCTGAACCCTTTCAAGTTTACAACTTCTTTCTGATCGGAAGGAGACCAGAATTGCACGCAAAATTTCAACAGTGGCCTAACCAATGTCCTGTACAGCCACAATATGACCTCCCAACTCCTGTACTCAATACTCTGGACCAATAAAGGAAAGCATACCAAACACCTTCTTCACTATCCTATTTACCTGTGACTTCACTTTCAATGAGCTATGAACCTATACTCCAAGGTCTCTTCATTCTGCAACACTCCCTAGGACCTTACCATTATTTGCATAAATCCTACTAAGATTTGCTTTCCCAAAGTGCAGCACTTCGCATTTGTCTGAATTAAACTCCATCTGCTACTTTTCAGCCCACTGGCCCATCTGGTCAAGATCCTGTTGTAATCTGAGGTAACCCTCTTCACTGTCCACTACACTTCCAATTTTGGTGTCATCTGCAAACTTACTAACTGTACCTCTTATGCTCGCATCCAAATCATTTATGTAAATGAAAAAAAGTAGAGGACCCAGCACCGATCCTTGTGGCACTCCACTGGTCACAGGCCTCCAGTCTGAAAAACAACCTTCCACCACCACCCTCTGTCTTCTACCTTTGAGCCAGTTCTGTATCCAAATGGCTAGTTCTCCCTGTATTCCCGTGAGATCTAACCTTGCTAATCAGTCTCCCATGGGGAACCTTATCGAACGCCTTACTGATATCCATATAGATCACATCTACTGCTCTGCCCTCATCAATCCTCTTTGTTGCTTCCTCAAAAAACTCAATCAAGTTTGTGAGGCATGATTTCCCACGCACAAAGACATGTTGACTATCCCTAATCAGTATTCTTGTTTCAGAGTAGTGATCCCAAAGGCTTTATCACCATTGGTGCCTTAAAGGACTTGGACAGTGAGAAAAAGAGAGATTGAAGACTATAGTATAGAACATGCCTGTCCAACAGTTAGCCTGTGGGCCACTATGTGGCCTGTCAAGGTGTCTTTTGTGGCCCACCTCACCAATGTTCAAAACCCAGCTAAATGTAACTGGATGATTTTGAAAATAACTGTTCTTCCAATCATGGACCATTTCACTTCTGAGTTTGCTACTGATAGGTTTACTTGTGAGTATATCAGCAGCAAATGTGGGATAGGAACGGTCTGTGACTGGACTAACAACACAACACAACTCCTTTCATTCAGCACAAAGCCTGGAGGAAAGGTGTGGAATGGGAACGAGGAGACACTGGCTTGCGGAGGAGGGAAATGGCAGCCAGGATAGAGGTAGATTGAGAGTCGGGGTGCCATGGAAAAGCGGGGTGGGATGTGAATTGAACTATCATGGGAAAGGAGGGTAAAATGAAAGTCAGGCCTGTGTGCCTTAACAAAACAAGGAGAAAGTGAGGACTGCAGATGCTGGAAATCACAGTCGAAAAGTGTGGTGCCGGAAAAGCACATTATCTGAGGAGCAGCAGAGTCAGCGTTTCAGGCATAAGCCCTTCAACACGAATAGCAAAACAACACAGTCACTTGAGCACCATTTTCTTTTTCATTGTCCCAGCTGTGAGTGATGGAGAGCACTGTTATAGCCCACAGATGGAATTATTTCCAAAGGTGGTACTAGCTTTGTATTTCCTTCCCACCATAAGGAAGTAAATTCACAGATTTAACGGCCCTATTAAGGGCCAGAGAGGAGACTGCTGACAAGGATGACAGGTTATGCCTTTGGTCCCAATGATGACCAGGGACGGTTGGGGACAGCATTATCATGAAAAGAAGCAATTGCAGCAGTGGCATAGTTTGGGAGTATGGTTAGTGAATGGTTGTTTAGTTGGGTGAGTGACTGGGTGAGGCTCAGTGGTTAGGACTGTTGCCTCACAGCACCAGGGACCTGGGTTTGACTCCCACCTCGGGTGACTATGTGGAGTTTGCACATTCTCCCCGTGTCTGCATGGGTGTGCTCCGGTTTCCTTTCACAATCCAAAGATGTGCAGGCCAGGTGAATTGGCCATGCTAAATTGCCCACAGTGTTAGGTGCATTAGTCAGGGGCAAATATCGGTCTGGGTGGTTTAATGTTCGGAGGGTTGTTGTGGACTCGTTGGGCCTAAGGGCCTGTTTTCAAACTGTAGGGAATCTAATCTAATCAGTGAGTGAGTGATTGTGCTGGATGAATGAACAAGTGGTTGATTGGGTGAGTAAACGAGAGATTGGCTGGGAGAGTGAGCAAATGGCTGGCTGACTGAGTGGAAGAGCAAGGGCCTGACCCTATTTCCATGTAAATCCTACCTTGGAATACACGCAACCAGATGCAAATCAAGATCAGTGTTAGTTAAACCCAACTCTTTTGCTTGCCCTGGTCCTAATCACTTACTTGGTGATCAAAACTACTTTAGCTGTTCTCAGCTTAAAAACATTATTAGTTAGCTATTAGAATAGTTTTTTTCTTTAAACATTTGAATTTCATATATCTGGAGCATTAGTCTGGGTCTCTGGTTTACAAGTTCAGTAACAATTCCATAACACAATTATCCTCTCTCTGCTCTGCTACTTGGTACATTGAAATGGCTGTTTTTATTAGTTATTCATTTAAAATGAATCACTCATGGATTGTGGGCATTGCTGAGTCAGCCAGCTTTCATAGACTATCCCTAGTTACCCATGGGAAGCTGGTGATGAGCTTGAACTATTGCAGTCTATATAGTGTAGGTACACCCACATGCCTCTAGGTAGGTGGTCGAGAACTCTGACCAAGTGACACTGAAGGAATGGCGATATGTTTCCAAGTCTGGATGGTGGCTCGGAGGGGAACTTGAGGGTTACAGTGTTCCCTTGTATCTGTTGCTCTTGTCATTAGAATCATGAACTCATATAACTGAACTAATTCCCGTCCCATTTTTCTGCATTTGGCCCATATCCCTCAAGACCTTTCCTATCCATGTACCTGTCCAAATGTCTTTTAAATGTTGTAATTGTACTCACCTCTACCACTTCCTTTGGCAGCTTGTTCCATATTCGCACCATCCTCTGTGTGAAAATGATGTCCCTCAGGTCCCTTTTAAATCTTTCTCCTCTCACCTTAAATCCATGCTCTCTAGTTTTGCCTTCCAGATGACAGTGGTCTCAGATTTGGAAGGTGCTGTTTAAACAGCCTTGGTGAATTTCTGAAGTGCTTCTTGAAGATAGTACACATGGCTGCTTTTGATCATCAATGGGCAGAATGGATGTTAATGGGTATGGTGCCAAGCTAGCAGGCTGCTTTGAACTGGATGGAGTCAATGTTGTTGGAGTATCATTGGATCTACACTCATCCAGGCAAGTGGGGAGTACTCTATCACATTCCTTATTTTTGCCTTTAGATGGTAGACAGACTTGGGAGAGTCCGAGATGAGTTACTCGTTGCAGAACCCTAGCGTTTGATCTGTTCTTGATGGAACTTGCCATGGAACTTACATGATTAATCCAGTTCATTTCAAATTATCAATTTATTGTTACCGAAATGTTTCACTGAAATTTATACTTACTGCTGTTCAAAACCTCAGCTTTCTGAAATGTACTCCCCTAATCCAGTGAAACAAAACAATGAAATGCCACTCCCTTCACCCTCAATACAAGAAGGTTGGACAACCCTGGGATAAAAAGACTGGATATCAGAGTGGGGATTGGAATATGGTAGGATTGGAGACAGAATTGCGGTCAAGTGGCAGTTACCTGAGACTTCTTGACTCTTCATATCTGCACATTTTGGTGAGTTCAGTTCAAAAAGCTTCCTGACTGATACACAGCTAATAGGCGACTCCAAGATATTTGCCGACTGAGGTCAGTTTTAACTTTTCCCGGGTGGGAATCAAATCGGCATTCGTCCCATATTTGTACTGGTAAAGCACTTAATGCCTATTTCAGGCATGAGTCATATATGATGACGTTGTGCACACACCTCCTGCTTGCTATAGTGCGGGCTTTAGCAAGCACACTGGTGCCTGATAAAAAGGCACTACCTGGCCAAACTTCTAGGCATTTGATTCCATGAACAGGAAACTGCCAAGCCTGAAGCTACCTTGTTAACTATAACATTTCAGATGAATTACATTATTTAGACTATTACACTATTAATTACAATTAATAAAAAATCAGTAGGCGCAGAGGGCTGCTGGCATGAGTTACAGAACTTTCAGGTAAACTCAGATTATGAATTGGGTGCCCAGCCACTTAAATACTTTCACATGCTGAAAGGAAAGTATTTTGTTACAAATCAACCTTGAGGTAATCTTAATAGGATGTGCTGGGAAAGGTCCAGATGAGAGTTTTGTAGTTTTCTTAGCTTCAAAGTGCTGAATCGAAGTTGAGACTTGCACAGTACACTATATTGTGCTATTTTCTTGTATTATTTCAGAATTATGGCTTCCACAACTTTTGAAGGGATGTGGGATATTAGTAGGAACTGTTTTTACCAGAGTTCACCAGAATATACCTAACTAGAGGAATAAATCTAAAAGATGAACTACTTTGTATCTTACAATGCCTTGATAATATGAAAAAAAAGATTTTTATCCTCTGCAACAATGGAAGGACATTACTTTAGCAATGAGTGTACTCAGTGGGGCACCTTAACCCAGAAAATTGAATTTGATGCAGATTATGGTCAACGATGCATCAATAAACAGCAGTTCTACAGTGGGACACGATATTAACTAAGAAGTACTATGGGCTTGTAAGAAAGATATGACAATAATCAATGGTGATTTTAATATGCATTTTGACGACATTACTCAAATTGGCAAGGATTGCATTGAGAAGGAGTACATTGAATGCGATAGGGATTATTTTTTGGAGCAATATGTTGGGAACCAACCAGGGACCAGGCTATTCTGGATTTAGTGTTGTGAAATGAAGTGGGAATAATTAATGGTCTCATAGTAAAAGGTCCTCTTGGCAAGAGTGATCATAACATGCTAGGATTTCAAATTCAGTTTGAGTGCAAGAAACTGGAGTCCCACACTAGTGTTCTGGAGTGAAACTAAGGCAATTACATAGGCACGCGAACAGATTTGGCCATGTAGTAGTGGACAGGAAGACTAGAAGGCAGAACAGTTGAGTAGTAACAGATGTTTGAGGGAATACTTAACTCCTTCCAACTAAAATATATTCGAGACAGGAAGAAAGATTGGAAGAGGGGGAAAATATCCATGGCGAAAGTGAGGACTGCGGATGCTGGAGATTAGAGTCAAGATTAGAGTCAACCAGTCCATGCCAAACATAATCCCAAACTAAACTAGTCCCACTCACCTACTCCTGGCCCATATCCCTCCAAATTTTTCCCATTCATGTTCTCATGCAAATGTATTTTAAATATTGTAATTGTACCCATATCTACCCCTTAGTCAGGAAGTTCATTCCACACACAAACCACGCTCTGTGTAAAAGGTTTGCACTTCATGCCTTTTTTAATTCTCTCTCGTCTCATCTTAAAAATGTGCCCCTTAGTTTTGAAATCTCCCAACCTAGGGAAAAGACAACTACCATTAACCCTATCTGTACCCCTCATTATTTTATAAACCTCTACAATGTTTCCTCTCAACCGCCTACACTCCAGTGAAAAAAAAGTCCCAGCCTATCCAGCCTTTCTTATAACTCAAACCGTACCTACCCAGCAACATCGTGGTAAATCTTTTCTGAACCCTCTCCAGCTTAATGATATCCTTCCTATAACTGGGTGACCAGAACTGGACACAGTATTCCAGAAGAGGCCTCACCAATGTGCTGTACAACCTCAACATGACTTCCCAACTCCTGTACCCTAAGGAGAAAGTGAGGACTGCAGATGCTGGAGATCAGAGTCAAAAAGTGTGGCGCTGGAAAAGCACAGCCTGTCAGGCAGCTTCTGAGGAGCAGGAGAATAGACGTATCGAGCATAAACTCTTCATCAATACTTCCTAACTTCTCATTGAAAGGATTTTTCTTTCATTTTTCTCAAAATCCCATTTCTTTCAGGTCTTCATTGGAAAATGTGAGAATTCACATAGCTGAAGAAACTACCTCAGTTGTGACCATCAGTTGGAGAAACCTTTTGACAGTGATACAAATGTTTGCTGAACAAAATGATGCTTTAGAATTTTACGTTAAACCTATGTAACAAAACTATAGTCAATGACTATCAGGCACTGTTTGCTGCTTTGTGGCAGTAGTCTGGCACTAAGAAGTGAGGTGATCATGTAGGTTCCCTAAAGAAACTGAATAAAAGATACATGCACTGGATGAAAATCCAGAAGGACATAGGTGTTACTCATGTGTTCTTTCACTGAGTATGGTTATGTGATTTAAAAAAAGTATATAAATGGTTTGAATCAAATAAACGATACGTAATTATTGCGGAACACTAATAATGTAGCTGACTTAATTTTTGCTTACAAATTGTTCAGATATAAAAGTTTGTTTTATAGCATTACGCCATTCCTTCAGTCTATAATATATTACATTTTTTTCAAAAATGCAAGAGAACCTACTTACCCACGCTGCAGAACTCTCCCTCCCAGCCTGGACTACAGCAGCATTTTCCTGTTGGAGTACAATGTCCATTCCTACAGAGATGTGAGCATTCTGATGCTACTGGCTGTGGAGGCTGTACTGATCTCTTACATTCTTCTGGAACATTAGCTCTATTTTAAAATAAAGAAATGCCAAACGTTTATGCTATTTGGCTGAGAAGTGAGCTGTGTTATACCTCCGCTGGTTTGTCAGATTATATTGACGCAGACAATTCAATCACTTGGATCAACCAATAGTGTGCTTACTATCTTTTAAATGTAAAATTTTATTTTAATAATAAAATCATAATTGAAGTAGAAAACATCGGAGCCTAGAAATTACAAGATTAGAAGATTCACAAATAGACACTACATTTGCAAGACATTATTTTGTCTGCCATTTCAACTTAAGAGTTTAAACAATTTATTTCAAATATATTAATGATTTATTTTGTATGCTTTCATACAGTGATATTTCTAGATCTAAAAACTTTTACCCAGATATCTTTTGCTGCTTAACTTTAAATACATTTAACACACTAACTCTTGTTCTTCATACTTCAAGAATTGAAAGAAGTAACCCTAATACTCTCGGCCTTAGCTACAAAGGACAATATATTGCCATGGTGACCACCCTTTCTTTTTGTCTGACTAAATTTCGGACCTGTGGACATGCAATTCATGATCCTTCTGTTCCTCTACACTTCTCAGTATCCAACTTATTTTTTAGTTTTCTTTCTCTTTTCCAAATGCATTACCTTATATTTCCCCAGATGAAATTCCATTTTGTCATTTTCCATCCACCTGACCAATCATTGTTATCTTCCTTTAGTCAATGGCTTTCTTCCTCATTATTAATCTGATGACCAATTTTCACATTATGTGCAAACTTCTGAATCAGGCCTCTTACAGATCTAATCATCAATGGCAAGGGGCCCAGAATTCAGCCTTGCGAAACCCTCCACAAAACAGCCTTCCAATTACAACAATAACTTACTGCCACTGAATCAATTTTAGATCCTATTTCTTGTTTCCTCTTAGATCTCATTAGCTTTTAATTTATTGACCAGTCTGCCATATGGAACCTTGTCAGATGCCTTGTTAAGATCCAGGTACGATACATCAGAATTGCAGCATGTGAACAGTCCCAGAAGAAAAGGAGTCCTGTCAATGGTAGAGATGGTGTCAAAAGTGACATTACAGAAGGAGGGGTCCCACCCAGTTTCATTGATGCCTCCCTGGAGGCACTGCTCCAGGCCAAAATGGCTCCCACACCAGCTCATCAAAGCAAGAAGGTATGGACAGAGACTGCTGATAACCTGAGCAGCCATGGGTGATCTCATTTAATGTGGCTCCCTCTCTGATCAATGACCTGATGTGCTCCAGCAAGCGGAGTACAATGCTTACTATTAAGTTTAGAGGCTTAAATGTGATATAGGCTTAAATGTCGTCACATGACAGCTACAATACTGTGAATAGTTTTCATTCTGTTATCGAAGGAAAGGTATAGTGGCATTGGAGGAGATCAGAGAAGGTTCACTGGTTTGATTCTGGATATGCGTGGACTTTCTTACAAGAAGAGATCGAGTAGGTTGGACTTGTACTCAATGGAGTTTAGAAGGAGGACAGGAGTCTTACTGAAGCATATATTCTTTGAGGAAAGGTTGCTTCCCTTTTGAAAGAGTGTAGAACCAGAGTGCATAATCCAAGGATATGTGGTCACCTATTTAAGGCAGAGAAGGTAGTCAATCTGTGGAAATCTGAACTGCAGAAAACTGTTGAGGCTGAGTTGTTAAGTATCTTCCCAGTTCAGTTAGATTTTTAACGAGTAAGGGACGAAAGGTTATGGGAATAAGGCAGGAAAATGGCTTTGAGAATTAATATATCTCCTTGAATGGTCAAGCCGACTCATTAGGCCAAATGACCCAGTTCTACCCCTACATCATATGGTAGCTGCAGCTGGTCATGATATGCACTTGAGGCAAGGCCCATTGCGGATCCCAGGCCAGAGCGAATGATATCGAGGGTTTGCATTGCTCACATGGGGAAAGCGGTTTGACAGCAAAGACAACATAGTGACTCAGCAAAAATCCCATCACCTCCAGAAGAATCCATTAGTAACACTTCATATTTATTTCATCTGCTCCCCCACCTGCATGCTGAGCTCCTTCCTCACTCATGACTCGATCAATACCGTTAGCAATGCAATGGAACCCTTAAGTGGACATTACTTATGGACTTTACTGGGGTGAAGGTGGGAAGGAAGCAGAATTCTGACCCACCACCCTCTTGATTTATTACATGTCACCTGACATCAAACTTGCCAAAGGGGAGGCATGGAATCCTGCCCAGTGAATTGAATAGATATAAAACTGTTGTGAACCACTGGATGCTCTTTTATCATGATACATTCTCTTTTTAGGGAAGTCTGGATGAGTTGCTTCCATTCCATCTCCATGACTCTGAGATAGCTGATAAATTGGAGTCAAAGGCTGGCAGGAAAAATGGTTACTAAATAATGGACAGCCTTTCATAAAGAGGTAGGACACAGTCAAGGTATATTCTAACAAAGAGGAAAGGTAAAGCAAATAAATTTGTAGCTCCTTAGGTGATAAATGAAATAGGGATTTAGATGAAAAAGAAAATCTGTGCTCACAATACTTCCAATATAGCACAAATATAAAACCAATATCATAAGGATTTATACAACCTAGAGCTAGGCTGAATGTGATAGATTCAGAGAGGTGAGAGAACAACCAAAAGATGCCAAGAAAGAGTATGAAAAGAAACTGGCATGAAAAGGAATGCTACAGTCTTTTATAACATATAAGGATTCTGCGTAATCCAAGATGGAGGACGGGAAAAATTTCTGGCTGTAACAGCTGCTCCTTTTTTGATGTATTTCAGGTGTTGGAAGTGAATTCCTTGAATTCCAGGCACAGCAATTACTGTTTTATAAGCTGTTGCATTGTTTTGGAACTTTGGAGAAAAAAAGTCAAAACAACAGCACTTTTAAAAGGGAGAAGAACAGACAAAGGAAGCACATGGTGAGATCAGTGCAGGAGAGAGAGAGAGAGAGAGAGAGAGACAGGGAGAGGGAGAGGGAGAGGGAGAGGGTGAGGGTGAGGGTGAGAGGGTGAGAGAGTGAGAGAGAGAAACCCACATTACTAACTGACAGAGTTAGCAGTTACTGCCTTTGCTGTTGAATTTATGAGTCACTGGACACCAGTGCCATCTGGGAAAATGAAAAAACAGTGAACTTCACAACTGATCTTGGAGGAACCTGTCTGGGAGCAGTCACAGCACAGAAGCAGAAAAGTGGATTTTAAGCGTGACCTTAAAATAAGTCTGCAGTAGTGAGTACAGTGGGTTCTTTCTTGATTATATGTTTTATTGAGCTATGTCTCTTGATTAAACTTAAAATATAAGCCATAAGTATTAATATAACCTGGAGCAGTGTTTTGTAGAAGAATAAGACAATTCTATTTTCTGGGTCTGTAGGGTGAAAGAAGTAAAAATGGCCTTTAGTAGAGTGATAGAGCTTAAAAATGTGTTGTTGGAAAAACGCAGCAGGTCAGGCAGCATCAAAGGAGCAGGAGAATTGACGTTTCAGGCATAAGCCCTTCTTCAGGAAGGGCTGCGCTTTTCCAGCAACACATTTTTAAGCTCTGATCTCCAGCATCTGCAGTCTTCAATTTCTTTTAGTAGAGTGATATGCTCTTCTTGTCGGATGTGGGAGTTTAGGGAGAGTTTACGGGTTACTGCAGAATATATCTGCAATAAATGCCATTGGTTGTGAATCCTATCAGATCGAATGGATCAGTTGGAGAGACAGTTAGAGACAATGAGGAATTTACAAGAGCAAGGGGATGTGATGGATGGCAGTTATAGGAAGGGGGGAAAGTCTCAGATACAGTCACATAGATGGGTTAACTCCAGGAAAGGTAAGAGAGGTAGTCAGGTAGTGCAGGAATCTTCTGCAATCCCTATTTCAAACAAGTATGTTGTTTTGGAAAACATAGGGGGTGATGGATTCTCAGGGGAATGTAGCATGAACAGATAAGTTTCTGGTATTGAGACTGGCTCTAATGTAATGAGAGGTACATCGGGTTCCAAGCTATCGATTGTGTTAGGGGACTCTCGAGTCTGAGGTACAGACAGATGTTTCTGTGGCCAGCAGTGAAAAATCAGAATGGTGTGTTGCTTCCCTGGTGCTGGGATCAAGGATCTCTTAGAAAGGTTGCAGAATGTTCTCAAGGGGGAGAGGGACCGGCAGGAGGTCAGTGTGCACATTGGAGCCAACGACATAGGAAGGGAAAAGGTTGAGATTCTGAAGGGAGATTACAGAGAGTTAGGCAGGAATTTAAAAAGGAGGTACTCGAGAGTAATAATATCTGGATTATTACGGGTGCTACGAGCTAGTGAGGGCAGGAATAAGAGGATAGAGCAGATGAATGCATGGCTGAGGAGCTGGTGTACAGAAGAAGGACTCATATTTTTGAATTGTTGGAAGTTGTTTTGGGATAGAAGTGACCTGTACAAGGAGAACGGATTGCACCTAAATTGGAAGGGGACTAATATACTGGCAGGGAGATTTGCTAGAACTGCTTGGGAGGATTTAAACTAGTAAGGTGGGGGGGGGGGGGGACCCAGGGAGATAGAGAGGAAAGAGATCAATCTGAGACTGGTACAGTTGAGAACAGAAGTGAGTCAAACAGTCAGGGCAGGCAGGGACAAGGTAGGATAAATAAATTAAACTGCATTTATTTCAATGCAAGGGGCCTAACAGGGAAGACAGATGAACTCAGGGCATGGTTAGGAACATGGGACTGGGATATCATAGCAATTACAGAAACATGGGTCAGGGAAGGGCAGGACTGGCAGCTTAATGTTCCAGGATACAAATGTTACAGAAAGGATAGAAAGGGAGGCAAGGTGGGGGGGGGCATTTTTGATAAGGGATAGCAATACAGCTGTACTTAGGGAGGATATTCCCGGAAATACATCCAGGGAAGTTATCTGGGTGGAACTGAGAAATAAGAAAGGGATGATCACCTTATTGGGATTGTATTATAGACCCCCTAATAGTCAGAGGGAAATTGAGAAGCAAATTTGTAAGGAGATCTCAGTTATCTGTAAGAATAATAGGGTGTTATGGTAGGGGATTTTAACTTTCCAAACATAGACTGGGACTGTCATAGTGTTAAGGGCTTAGATGGAGAGGATTTTGTTAAGTGTGTACAAGACAATGTTCTGATTCAGTATGTGGATGTACCTAATAGAGAAGGTGCAAAACTTGACCTACTCTTGGGAAATAAGGCAGGGCAGGTGACTGAGGTGTCAGTGGGAGAGCACTTTGGGGCCAGTGACCATAATTCAATTAGTTTTAAAATAGTGATGGAAAAGGATAGACCAGATCTAAAAGTTGAAGTTTTAAATTGGAGAAAGGCAAATTTTGACGGTATGAGGCAAGAACTTTCAAAAGCTGATTGGGGGCAGATGTTCACAGGTAAAGGGACGGCTGGAAAATGGGGAGTCTTCAGAAATGAGATAACGAGAATCCAGAGATAGCATATTCCTGTTAGGGTGAAAGGAAAGGCTGGTAGGGATAGGGAATGCTGGATGACTAAAGAAATTGAGGGTTTGGTTAAGAAAAAGAAGGAAGCATATGTCAAGTAGAGACAGGATAGATCGAGTGAATCCTTAGAAGTGTATAAAGGCAGTAGGAGTATATTTAAGAGGGAAATCAGGAGACATGAGATAGATTTGTCAAATAGAGTTAAGGAGAATCCAGAGGGTTTTTACAAATACATTAAGGACAAAAGGGTAACTAGGGAGAGAATAGAGCCCCTCAAAGGTCAGGAAGGTGGCCTTTGTGTGGAGCCGGAGGAGATGGAGCAGTATTTTGCATCAGTTTTTTACTGTGGAAAAGGATATGGAAGATATAGACTGTAGGGAAATAGATGGTGACATCTTGAAAAATGTCCATATTGCAGAGGAGGAAGTGCTGGATGTCTTGAAACGCATAAAAGTGTATAAATCCCCAGGACCTGATCAGGTATACCCTAGAACTCTGTGGGAAGCTAGGGAAGTGATTGCTGGGCCTCTTACTGAGTTATTTGTACCAGCGATAGTCACAGGTGAGGTGCCGGAAGACTGGAGGTTGGCAAACGTGGTGCCACTGTTTAAGAAGGGTAGTAAGGACAAGCCAGGGAACTATAGACCAGTGAGCCTGACGTCGGTGGTGGGCAAGTTGTTGGAGGGAATCCTGAGGGACAGGATGTACATGTATTTGGAAAGCCAAGAACTGATTAGGGATTGTCAACGTGGGTTTATGTGTGGGAAATAATGTCTCACAAACTTGATTGAATTTTTTGAAGTAGTAACAAAGAAGATTGATAAGGGCAGAGTGATGGACGTGATCTATATGGACTTCAGTAAGGCGTTCGACAAGGTTCCCCATGAGAGACTGGTTAGCAAGGTTAGATCTCATGGAATACAGGGAGAACTCACCATTTGGATACAGAACTGGCTCGAAGATAGAAGACAGAGGGTGGTGGTGGAGGGTTGTTTTTCAGACTGGAGGCCTGTGACCAGTGGAGTGCCACAAGGATCGGTGCTGGGTCCACGACTTTTCATCATTTATACAAATGATTTGGATGTGAGCATAAGAGGTATAGTTCGTAAGTTTGCTGATGACACCAAAATTGGAGGCATAGTAGACAACAAAGAAGGTTACCTCAGAGTACAATGGGATCTTGATCACATGGGCCAATGGGCTGAGAAGTGGCAGATGAAGTTTAATTTAGATAAATGTGAGGTGTTGCATTTTGGGAAAGCAAATCTTAGCAGGACTTATACACTTAATGGTAAGGTCCTAGGGAGTGTTGCTCAACAGAAAGACCTTGGAGTGCAGGTTCATAGCTCCTTGAAAGTGGAATTGCAGTAGATTCTAGTGAAGAAGGCGTTTGGTATGCTTTCCTTTAGTGGTCAGAATATTGAGTACAGGAGTTGGGAGGTCATGTTGTGGCTGTACAGGACATTGGTTAAGCCACTGTTGGAATATTGCATGCAATTCTGGACTCCTTCCTATCGGAAAGATATTGTGAAACTTTAAAAGGTTCAGAAAAGATTTACAAGGATGTTGCCAGGGTTGGAGGATTTGAGCTGTAGGGAGAGGCTGAACAGGCTGGGGCTGTTTTCCCTGGAGCATCGAAGGCTGAGGGGTGACCTTATAGTGGTCTATAAAATTATGAGGGGCATGGATAGGATAAATAGACAGAGTATTTTCCCTGGGGTGGGGGAGTCCAGAACTTGAGGGCATAGGTTTAGGGTGAGAGGGGCAAGATATAAAAGAGACCTAAGGGGCAACTTTATCACTCAGAAGGTGGTACATGTATGGAATGAGCTGCCAGAGGAAGTGGTGGAGATTGGTACAATTGCAACATTTAAAAGGCGTCTGGATGGGTATATGAATAGGAAGGGTTTGGAGGGATTTGGGCCAGGTGCTGGCAGGTGAGACTAGATTGGGTTGGGATATCTGGTTGGCATGGACGGGTTGGACCGAAGAGTCTGTTTCTGTGCTGTACATCCCTATGACTCTATGGTTCTCTATCATTAGTAAAACAGAATTAAAAAGGCAAGTGTGGTTCATGAGGAGCATTACTGAGGTATGAAATGAACTTAAACTTCTGAGTTTAATAAAGAAGATGCTATCAAGATCCTGGTGAAAGAAGAGATCATTCAGACACTGAAGTATTTAAAATTTATAAAGAGGAGGTATCAGACTTAAAATTTATAAGCTGCCTAAACTGGATGAGGTGCATCCAAGTGCACAGAGAGAAACAAGAGTAGAGGTTGCTGAGGCGTTGGCTCGCAAGAAAAGGAAATAGGACAAAAGAATTCCAACTCAGTGCAAAACTAATTGACTGGTTAACTATCAGTGTTCCACTATCAACTTCTTTACCAAAAAAACCAGAGAGACTGATCTTCTAACTTTTATCTGTTTTTGGACTCACTTCTTATTTCTCATCTCAGTGTGTTATTACTCTTCCTTTACACATTTAGTCATTAATAAACTCACTTCTTTGCTAAATCAAGAAAGCCTTATTAAATTAGCTCCTTTTAAAACAAATTCATTTGGTCTGGGAGACAGGCATCTATAATCTATTAAGGCATCCATTTTAAATTAGATGCTTAAATTAGCCATGATGCAACTAACTGAGAGAATGGGTGAACAATGAAGCAGAGCCATTTAGTTTTTCTGCACCTGCGAGCTAAAAGCTGTGGGGTATTCATCTGGAACTGGATTAACTTGGGCAAATTGCCTGGGGTCTGGTCGTAACATTAACCAGCTAAGCACTTTCACCATTTTTGCTTAAATTTAAGGGAATGAGATTGTTGGTTTTCATGAAAGGCTAACCAGGGAACCACTGATTGCAGAAGGAATTAAAAAGATTGCCATCCTGTTGGAAGAGGTCAAAAAGACACCTAGGCAAAACAATTCACCAGCATGCTAAGTCTGGGGAAGAAACCTGGCTTCTTCAGGGGAAATTAGCTCCTTTCAAACTCAATGCTGGTCTGAAGGACAATTATGAGATAGTGATCCAATTACTAGACATATTGTTTTATTTTGCTGAATTTCACCAGGGGAAGGGTGCTAGAGTCTTAAGAGCGCTGACTTGCATCTATATTATGTGGTGGGAAACCTTAAACTCACTGTGGGACCCCCACCTCTCAGTGAAGAAAGCCCTATCCTTCCAAGCTGCTGATTAATCTGATTAACTGGCAGTTCTTGTGATCCAACAATGCTAGAACCAAATAGCTGACACTGCGAGGATTTCAAACTATCCCATGAAGAAGGCAGCATAGACACTGGTCTCAGGCAAGTCTGGGAATTATGGACATGGAGCGATTAGGCATCCTAGGAAGAGGTAGGAAGGTGCAGGGAGGAGGCAAAAAAGTGGGGGTACAATATTTTGCGGTGGTGGGTCGGGTGGGGGAGTTTCTTAATTAGGTTAACACCGTTAGATTCTTAATTGCACATTAGTTGGCTGGGGGAGAGGGTGGGGTTAAAATCCATTTCCTTATTTCTCTTTTCGCAAGGAGATTCGTTGGCTGATGAATCCAGGCAAAATTTAGTTTTTGAAGCTTGCTGTAATGCAATAGAGCTTAATTATTTGTCCATGGTCTTGTCTCACTGAGTGTTCTAGTCCAGTTGTGACAGATTGGAGAATCACAAGGGTAGAAGCTTGAAAGATATAACCTGCTCATTGCATTACAAGTGACTAAGAATGTTATACTTCTAGTTTAAGCAATTTTAAAATTACATACTGGTCAGTTTAGGCACTTTTCTAAGTCTAAGGCACTTGGATCGATTTACTGTAGTGACCAACACTGTTGTGCTTGAGAATATCCAAGACAAATCTGGAATTTGGCACAATGTACTACTACACAAATCAAACATTTCCAAATTAGGGTCAAAGTAACACCTCTGCATACTATTGGCTTATCCCCAGTAGAGACTGGATTTAGACAGGCAACTGTAATTTGAATTACGACCCTTATTAGATAGCAAACAGACATTCAACTGATCAATCTAGACTGGATTTGAACACCAGAGGTGAAATGTTAATGTTTACCCCACTGTTATGCCTAGTCTATGCTCAAATAGCCCATTTGTACTCAATGGGAATCACATTAATCAACACTTATTGAGAAAATATTGAACAAATGCCCAAGCTTAGGAAAGTAAAGTCACTGTAAGTAATTTGAACAGTTACACCTACACTAATCTTGTTTAGGTAAGGTACTGGAAAAGACTTTTAAACAAGCAACTTTTTTTCTTTTTGAATTTCTATATCAAGAGAAAATTGAAAGAATAATGCATTATTGCATTTCGTCTGGTGTCAGAATGTTGTGATTGAAACAAACATAAGCTTAGTACTGTACTGACATTTTTTGACCCATAGCCTTTAACAGCTCTGAAAACATTTGAAAAATGACACCCAGTGTTCTTTGCATCAATGACAATAGCTCAGAGGTCAGTACAACTACTAAATAGTTTGTATTACTGTCAGGGTGGCCTTGAAAACAACACCTGTTGCACAAGTACTTGAACAAACAGCTGGGTCAACAGGCATCAAGGGAATTTCTCAATGTAACATCTATCACAGAAGAGGGCACAGAGAATTTACTACTGTTCTCTAAAGTTGGTTGAACAGTTTGAAAAGTTGAAATGCACACAAATTATTAAAGCTCTTAAGGGAATGGTTTATGCGTGTGGCTGGGTAATTGAGATAAGCAATCTATGGCAATATTATGCTCACTGGCCAAATTAAACAAAACACTGTGCTAATTTTAGTATGTAATTCCTTGCAAAGAATGATGTTAATTCACAAGAAAGAGTGAATAGCCAAATGTTATACACAACATAAAATATGCTTTTAAAACAGTCATGACAAAATAGTGTATTTTACTACAGCTTAAAAGGCAGACACAATTGGGAGTACTCCAACCGATCATCCACGAGGGAAAATGACTGAGTAAACATCCAAAAAACAGGAGTCACTTTCATTCAGTCGATGCTGCACATTGTGTTAATCACATCACCCCTTAACCCATCATAGTCGGCTGGTGCATTGTGAGGTCCCAGTATAACCTTCGAGATATTTCAGCTCAAGACCACCCCGCTAGTTTGGACAACATGATCATAAAACCAAGGTCAGACGAGTCAGTTCCTTGAAATCAGATACAAATACTGTAACAGGCGCAACCAACTCAGTCCAAGAAACTAAATCACTGAACCTAATGTGAAAAGATTTGTTAAGTTTGCAGACATGACAGCAACAGCACAACATCGATCTAGCTGTAACTGTGTTCTGAACTAATAATAATTCCTTTGTTTGAAGGATATATAAACTTCTTCACAACTAAGATTAAACGATGATGGTTTACTTACTTATGCAATCTTTTAATTATCCAATTTGCATCTACACAAAGCTTTTAACATGGGAAATATCCCAAAATGGTTCACAGGGGCATTGTTAAATAAAATCTGACACAGAGGCACAAAAGAAGATATTGGTACAGGTGCCCAAAGGGTTGATCAGAAAAAAGTGGAGTGGAGCATCTTAAAGGAGGGAAAGAAATTTTTGAGATTTATGAAGGATATTCCAGAAATTCAGGCCTGGGTATCTAAAGGGAAAAACATTAATAATGGAGCAAAGGAAATTGGGAAGCACAAGAAATCTGATTGGAAGAGCACAGAAATCTTGGACAGTTGTCGGGCTCGAGAAGATTTCAGGGATAGGCAGACACAAGAATCAAGGAAAGAATTGAAAACAAGAATAAGAATTTTAAACATCGATGTGGCTAGACTGAGAGCCAATGAAAATCAGCAGTGTTGCAGTGATTGGTGGTTAGGACTCCATGTGAGTCAGAACACAGGCAGCAGAGTTCAAGTTTTATCAGGAAGCATTTTGCATTATAGCTCCTTATGAACCAATTCAAAAAATGGCTTTGTATCACAAGTTTGGTTCAGATTTTTCCACATGATAAGTGTTAACCGCTGCTTGTTATTTTAGAATCATTGAGTTTTTTACAGCATGGAAAAAAGTCCTTTGGCCAATGTTGTCTAGATTTGATATCAAACATTCATCTTTTCTAATCTAATTTTTCAGCATTTGGCTCATGACATTGGATGCCATGAGATTTCAATTCTGCGATAGTTTCTTAATTCTTTCCAAAGTGAGAAAACTTTGCATTTGAAAAACACATGTAGTATAGCACTCAGTGGTGGAGGACGTTTTGTTCATGTGGTGCCAATGAAGTGGGCTGCTTTGACCAGGATAATGTCAAGCTTCTTGAGTGTTGTCGGAGTTGCACCCATCCAGGTAAGTGGGGAGTATTCCATCACACTCCTGACCTGTAAATGATGGATGGGCTTTGGAAAGTCAGGAGGTGAGTTACTTGCCACAGTATTCCTAGCCGATGACCTGCGCTTGTAGCCACTGTGTTTATGTGGTGAGTCCAGTTGAGTTTCTGGTCAATGGTAATCACTAGGGTGGGGTAATGAGGAATTCAATGATGGTAACACCATTGAATGTCAAGGAGTGGTGATTAGATTGTCTCTTATTGAAGATGGTCATTGCCTGGTATTTGTGTGGTGAGAATGTTACTTGCCACTTGGTGCTCTGATGAAAAGTCATCTACACTCAACATGTTCGCTTGCTCTATCTCCATGGATGCTGCCTGAGCCACTGAGATTTTCAGTATTTTTTGTTGTAGCTACGAATTGCAGCATCTGCAGTAGTTTGCTCCTTACTTGCTACTTGCCAGCCCAAGTTTGGATATTGTCCAGATCTTGTTCCATTTGCACATGGACTGCTTCAGCATCTGAAGAGTAATGAATGGTGCTGAACATTATTCAATTATCAGTAAATATCCTTACTTCTGACCTTATAATGGAGAGAAAGTCATTGATAAAGCAGCTGAAGATTGTTGGGTCTAGGACACTATCCTGAGGAACTCCTGCAGAGATGTCTTGGAGCTGAGGTGACTGACCTTCAACGACCACAACCTATGTAGCAGGTATAACTCCAACTGGTGAAGGGTTTGCCCCCGATATCCACTGATTCCAGTTTTGCTAGGGTAATAATTCTTCGAAATTCAATTCAAACCCACTCCAACCCCCTTCCTGCTTAATTATCCCCGGTCTATTGCCATTGCAAAGGGCAATTTCAACTGACGCTAGATCCCCACACATCTTCTGAAATCCCCAGGAAGGGGATTTTCCCCAGGCTAGGGGAGTCCAAAACTAGAAGGCGTAAGTCTAAAGTGAGACGGGAAAGATTTAAAAGGGAAACTGAGCAGCAACCTTTTCACAGAGGGTGGTGTGTATATGGAATGAGCTGTCAGAGGAAGTGGTAGAGGTGGGTATAATTACAACATTGAAAAGGATGGGGATATGAATAGGAAAGATTTACAGGGGTATTGACCAAACACAGGCAAATGGGAATAGATCATAGGTACCCTGGTTAACGCGGACACGTTGGACTGAAGGTTCTGTTTCCTTGCTGTATGACTCTATGCTTTTTGATGCCCCATGACCAAAGAACCTTTGAACTTAATTCTGTCCATTTATCATTTTCAATGTGCACACATAAATCCCTAAAGGAGGTACTATAAATGGAAATAAATATTTGTATAGTACTTTTATGACTTCCCAAGCACTTCACAGTCAATGCAGTACTTCTGAAATGTAGTTACTGGTTGCAATGTGAAAAAGTTGGAGATGGAAGGAACTGATTGAATGTTGTATCTCAGCCTCCTCTGTAGGTGCCCATATTATAGATGTTAGTCTTCAGACAACTTAATTCACTCAATGTGAATTGTTGAACACATGGAATACGGCAAAGTCTATGTGCCCTGACAATATTCTCACTGTAATGTTGAAACTTAGCTCCAGAACAAACTACATGTAACCAAATTGTTTTGATGTAGCTGCAGCACTAACATTTACCGTACAGTTTAGCAAATTGCAATGAGGTGCCTTTTCCCCAGTAAGCAAGACAAATCCAGTCTGGTTAATTGTCACCCTTTTGGTTTACTCTCAAAAATCAAGAAAGTGATGAAAGGTGTCAGCAATATTGCTATCAAGTGTTATTTTACCCACTTCTAACCCCATAACTGATGGTTAGTTTGAGTTCTGCCAGGGAAATTCAGCTCTTGGTCTACTTCAACAACTCTGTTGAAATCCAGAGATGAGACACCTTTGATGTCAAGATAGCATTTGACAAAGAGTGACATTAAGCAGCTCAAGTAAAATTGAAGAAAATAGAAATAGAGATTTTTAAATATACAGAGGAACTAACAGGGAGGTCAGATTCCACAGAATACTGGGGAACTCAGTGACCGAGGGAAATAATAGTTATGTCATTTCACGAAGGAGTGGTCTAAAAGAGTAAACAAGAGACAACCTAGGAGTCGGGGTTTAAAGGTATTAATTGGGTATGCAGGTAGATGAATTTTCTTGATCTTTTTTACTTTAAACTTGGACAATAGTTTAAGCTAAAACCAAGGAGATAATAATATTGAACTAAATTTATAGATATTAGTAATGTTATAAACTTTAACTATAAATAATGTTTGGGTAATATTTCAAAACCTGAAAGCCCAAATAATTAAATGTCATACAGTAGAGAAGGTATGCCAGTGATGCTTTAGATTTATTAGCAGTGGATACCTGTGTAGAATCCTGGAAACTTTAGGCACGGCAAAGTATCAGGCATGGAATCAGTCACATGGATTTTTTTTCTCTAGGAGGCAGTCACATGTATTAGATACTTCAGATTTAGTGCATGGTCAGAAAAAGAGGTGTGTGACTATATGTGAAGAAGGATAAGGATGCAGCAAGAAGCACTGGAGGAGCCTCAGCCATTACACACATCTAACAAGCACAAGGTCTTTGCAGCCTGTATCGACAATACTGGGTACTACAGAGAGGATGAGCAAACTGACCAGAGTATTGTGGTTCATAGGACCATTCAAGTTGAGGAACAAAAAGGAATGCTATAGTCGTAGATGGGGAGTACCATTCTCTGCAATTGACAGCATGTATTCCAAAAGCTATGTTGCCTGCTTAGTGCCAGGGTTAAGGATATTTTCTTGGTTTGGAGAGGAGCTTGGAGTTAAAGGGGAAGGATCCATGTGACATTTAGGAAGGACAAGAAGTTTGGAGTGGTTTTGGTGAAATATTACCCAAACATTATTTATAGTTAAATTTAGCTGTCATGGTCCAAGGGAGTACCAACAACATATGTAGGGTAGGAAAGAGGTTCTGTTAAGGAAGCATGTGAAGTCAGCTGTAAAGGGGTTTAAACAGCTGAATGAGCTACTAAATTCTTATTTTCTAAAACATGTCTAGATCTTGAAAATTACTGCATGGTTTCTCACAGCAGTGTCCTCAGACCAACTATCTTCACTTGTTTCATCGGTGACCATCCCTCCATCATATGATTGGAGACGATGTGCTTCCTGATGCTTGCGATGTTTGCCTTCACTGCAACTTATTCAATACTGAAGCTGTCGAAGCCAAGTGCCAGTGACAATTGGTGACCATGATCAGTATTGGCTGAATAATTGAGAAAGGCAAATGGGCTTATGATGCTAGAGGGCTAATAGGAGGCCCTCCATCACTGAAAATCCTGCTGACAGAGGCAGGAGTTGTCAATGTGGGTGAGAGAGAGAAGAGAAAAGAGATAGAGATAGAGAAGACTGCGAACTGGAAATATACACTGAACAGTTTTCAAATGTTTTTGACACAAGGCTCAAGCTACCAGCTAACATTGTGGATGGCCAGTGGCTATGCATGTATTGGGGAGTGTTCACTAGCTAGATGGAAAGCTGCCTCTTCCCCATAACACTGGTTTGCTTCAGGGAGGTCAGCTCCATCCCTTGACCATGCTTTGGCCTCAGTGACCGGTAGTAGTGCAAGTCGAGATTATTAAGTAGTGACATGTGGCTGTCGGATGATCTAGATTGCGATGTAAATATTGGAAGGCATGTGACATTTAGGAAGGACAAGAAGTTTGGAGTGGTTTTGGTGAAGAAAATATTGGCACAATAGAGGGGGATAACTTAAATTCAGGAAACCAGGATATAGAAGCAGTCTGGAAAGAGATGAGGAATGATAAAGACAAGAGGTCATTTGTGGGAGCTGCATACTGGCCCCCTAGTGGTAACCACATGGTAGGACAGGACATGTATCATGGTAGAAATAATGGGAGCTTGTCAAAAGGGTATAGTGATTATCATGGCAGATTTTAACGAGCATGCTGTTCAGAAAAATCAGGTAGGGAAAAGTAGTCAAGATGAAAAAAAAAATCAATGAATGTTTTTCAGACTTTTTTTTCTAGACTAGCATGCAGTGGCACCAATCAAAGAGCGAGCTATACTGGACCTGACTTTTAGCAAGGATTTAGGACATATACTGACCTCCTAGTGGAAACACCCCCTGGGTAGCACTGACCACAATATGATTGAAATCGACATACAATTTAAGGGCGAAAACTATGGATCCAAAACTACAAATTTGAATTTAAACACGAGCAATTGTGAGGGCAAGAAAGCAGAGCTCATGAAAGTGGACTAGCAATTTAGGTTTAGGGACAGGACAAAGGAGTGCAGTGCCAACCATTTAAGGGAATATTACATAAAGCGCAGAATAGATACATTCCAACACTTAATACACATTCTAAGGGACCTGTAATCTGCAGTTAACTAACCAAGTCAAAGACAGTATTAAACTCAAAAGAAAAGACATATAATTGCACAAAGATTGGTGGCAGAACAGAAAATTAGACAGGATATGAAAAAACAGCAAAGTATTACTAAAAGATTAATAAGGAGAGAAAAAAATAGAGTACAATAGAAAGTTAGGCAAAAATATAAAAACAGATCAGAGAAGTTTTTCAGGTACTTATAGAAAAACGTTAACAAACTTAGTGTTGGTTCTATAGAAAATGATTCTGGGGAATTAGAAATGGAGGATAAAGAGATGACAGGGAAACTGAATAAACAGGACATAAGCATCCCGGAAATACCTGTATATCAGGAATTAAAAGGAGGGAGGAAGTCAAGAACATTACAATTACCATGGAAGCAGTACTGAATAAATCACTGAGCCTGTGAGTTGTCAAGTCCCCAGGTCCTGATGGATTTCATCTTAGGGTCTTAAAAGAAGTAGCTAACGTTGGCTTTAATTTTCCAAAATTCACTGAATTTGGGGAAGTTTCCTTTAGATTGGAAAATAGCTAATGTAACTCCTGTATTCAAAAAGGGAATAAGGCAGATATCAGGAAAGTACAAGCTACTTAACCTAACATCAGTAATAGGGAAAATTTAGGACTGATTTGAGGAGGCACTTCTTCACCCAAAGGGCTGTGAATCTGTGGAATTCCCTGCCCAGTGAAGTAGCTGAGGCTTTCTCATTGAATAATTTTAAGGCAAAGTGAGATCGATTTTTGAACAGTAAAGGAATTAAGGTGAGCAGGCGAGTAAGTGGAGCTGAGTCCATAAAAAGATTAGCCATGATCTTATTGAATGGCAGAGCAGGCTCAATGAGCCAGATGGCCTACTGCTGCTCCTAGTTCTTATATTCTTACTGGGCACTTGGATAAGTTAACCAGGCAGAGCCAATATGCTTTTGTCAAAGGTAAATTGTGTTTAACTAATTTAATGGAGTTCTTTGAAGAAGCAACTTGTACTTTTGATAAAGAGGGACCGGTAGATGTATTGTACTTAGGTTTCCAGAAAGCATTTTATAAAGTGTCACATCAAATGGTTATTGCAGAAAATAAAAGCTCAATTGTTGGGGATAACATGTTGGCATGGATAAAAGATTGCCTGACCAACAGGAAACAGAGAATAGGAATAAATGGGTCATTTTCAGGCTGGTAGGATGTCACAGATGATGTGCTGCAGGGGTCAGTGCTGAAGCGTCAACTCTTCAGTATTTATGTAAATAATTTGGATGTAGCTAAATTTGACACAAAGATAGGTAGGAAAGTGGTTGTGAAGAGAACAAAAGGAGCCTATATGAAGGAATATAGACAAATTAAGTGATTGGGCAAAGATCTGGCAAATGGTATCATACAGAATGGAGTGAAATTGTCCATTTTGGCAGAAAGAAAAGAAGCATATTATGTAAATGATGAGATGTTGTGGAACTTTGAGCTGCGGAGTGATTTGGGTATACTAATACATGAACTGCATAAGTTTAGTATGCAGCTATATCACCTAATGAGGAAAGCTAATCTAATGTTATTCTTTATTACAAGGGTAATTCAATGTGAGAGTAACAAGGTTGTTTCAGTTACACAGTGCATTGGTGAAGGTACGTTTAGTGCACTTTGTACAGTATTCCTCACTATACTTACAAAAGGACGTTAATGCTAGAAGCAGTTCAGAGAAGGTTTACTGGACTAATACCGGGAATGAACTGATTGCCTTATTAGCTCTGCATCCTCTGGAGTTTAGAAGAGTTAGAAGTGACTTTATGGAAACATATAAGAGCCTGAGGGCAGTTAATATGGAGGATGTAGAAAGTATGCTGCATCTTGTGGAGAATCTCAATTTGGGGTCATGATTTAAAAATAAATGATTGCCCATTTAATACAAAACTGGGATAAGGTGAATTTTGATGGAATTAGACAGGAGCTTCTGGGGGTTGATTGGAGTAGTTTGTTTGCAGGCAAAGGGACCTCCGGCAAGTGGGAGGCCTTTAAAAGTCAGATAGCTAGAGTTCAAGATCCCATGAGGGTGAAAGTCAAGTTTGACAGGAATAGGGAACCCTGGATGACAAGAGATATTTAGGCTATGACTAGATAAAAGGAGGTTTGGCTCAGGTACAGACAGCTGGGATCAAGGGAATCTCTGGAAGTATACAGGGGATACAGGAGTTTATGAAAGAATGAAATCAGGAGGGCGAAAGGAGCCATGAGATAGCCTTGGTTGAGAAGATTAGGGTGAATCCAAAAGGTTGGTTAAGTATATTAAAGGAGAAAGAATAATTTAGAGAGAGAATAGGACCCCTTAAGGACATGTATGTGTAGAGCTGCAGGAGATGGGCGAGGTCCCAATGAATATTTCTCCTCTGTGTTTACTGTGGAGAAGGACATGAAGACTTGGGAACTTGAGGAAGTTAGTGGTCATATCTTGGGGACAGTCCATGTCACAGGAAATGTTAGATGTGTTAGTATGTATGAGGATGAACAAATCTCCTGGTCCTGACCAGATACATCTAGCAAGAGGCTAGATGCAAGAGGCTAGAAAAGAAATTCCAGGGCCCTACCTGATATTTTTGCACCATCGTTAGCCATGGGTGAGGTCCCAGAAGACTGGGGGTGGGCGGGGGGGGTAGCAAATGTTGTGCCCTTATTCAAGAAGGGCTGCAAAGGAAAGTGTGGGAACTACAGATCAGTAAGCCTAACATCTGTGGTAGGTAAGTTACTTGAGAAGATTCTGAAAGATAAGATATACATGCATTTGGAAAGACAGAGTTTGATTAGAAATAGTCAGCTTGGCTTTGTGCGTGGGAGATCATACCTCACAAATTTGTTAGAGTTCTTTGATGAAGTGATCAGGAAGGTTGACAACAGCAGGGCAGTAGACGTAGTCTTTTTGGATTTCAGTAAGGCCTTTGATAAGGTTCCACATATTAGGCTGCTCTGGAAGGTTAGATCGCATGGAATCCAGGGGGGGGCTGGCAAATTGGATACACAATTAGCTTGATGGTAGGAAGCGGAGGGTAATAGTGGAAGGATGATTGTTGGACTGGAGGCCTGAGACTAGTGGAGTGCCTCGGGGGTTGGTGTTGTTTGTTATCTATATCAATGATTTGGATGAGAATGTACAAGACATGATTAGCAAGTTTGCAGATGACACTAAAATAGTGCTATCATGGACAGTGAGAAAGGTTATCAGAAATTGCAGCAGGATTGTGATCAGCTGGGGAAGTGGGCCAAGAAATGGCAAATGGAGTTTAACATAGATAAGTGTGAGGTCTTGCATTTTGGCAAGTCGAATCAAGGTAGGAGTTTCTTGGTGAATGGTAGGCCCTTAAGGAGTGTAGTGGAACAGAGGGATCTTGGAGTCCAGGTGCATGGTTCTCTGAAAGTAGAGTCACAGGTAGACAGGGCAGTGAAGAAGGCTTTTTACACACTGGTCTTCATCAGTCAGGGCATTGGGTATAGAAGTTGGGAAGTTATGTTGCAGTTGTACAAGACGGTGGTGAGGTTGCACTTGGAGTATTGTGTTCAGTTTTGGTCACCTTGCTATGGGAAGGATGTTATTAAACTGGAGAGAGTACAGAGGAAATTTAGAAGGACATTGTCAGGACTCAAGGATCTGAGTTATTGGGAGATATTGGACAAGCTAGGGCTTTTTATTTAGAGCAATAGGAGACTGAGGGGGGAACCTTAGAGAAGTGTATAAGATGGTGAGAGGCATGGTTAGGATGAATGCAGTCAGTCTTTTTCTCAAGGTTGGGGAATCGAGAACTAGAGGGCATCAATTTAAGGTTAGAGGGGAAAGAATAAAAGAGAACCTGAAGGGCAACTTTTTTTACATAGAGGATGGTACACATATGGAATGAGCTGCCAACAGAAGTGGTTGAGGTGGGTACACTAACAACATTTAAAAGGCATTTGGACAAATACATGGATAGAAAAGGTTTAGAAGGATATGGGCCAAGTGCAGGGAAATGTGGTTAGCGTGGATGGACATTTTGGTCAGTATGGACCAGTCTGGGCCAAAGGGCCTGTCTCCATGCTGTCAGACTCTATGACTCTTTGAGGAAAAACCTCTCCCTCAGAGGGTTCAAAAAGTTGAAATTCTCTTCCTCAAAATGCAGAGAATGCAAAATATTTAAATGTTTTAAGACACAGGTAGATAGATTCTTGATTACCAAAGGAATAATAGGTTATGCAGGAATGCAAAATTGGGGTTAAAAATCAAATCCATGTTGGCAGTTAATAATCAAGAGATCCAGAGTAGTAGCTGAGTGTTTAGTCTCTGTTCACTCTATGCAACTAAGATCTGGATAATATTGCTGTTAGTACATTATGGCATAATTTCTTTTTCTAAGTTCAGGATGGGTCTCCAGCTTAACTATCCTGATTACAGAAACCCTGCCCCCAAAGCTGATTTTCTTTTGCTTATGGAGAGGTTGGGCAGTTGTAGATTTCATTTCTATGGTTCGTGAGGCAGCTGCATGTGTTAAAGTGTTGCTGCCTTCAAACAGACACAGTTTTCTACAGTGGGATGTCGAAAACATATCTGTGGTCTCACACTTTTCTTGGGAAGATCTAAACTCACTGGAGTCCTTTGCAGAGATAGGAAACCTTTTGGAGAGTTACCCTCTTGGATGTCAAGGGTGCCCTCTGGAATTGTTAAAATTAGAATCGATTGGCATCAGAAGTTGCTACATTCATCGCAACTGTCAAACAGTCATGGCATTTAAATTCCTTGGAACTGTCAAGCTATAAAGGCATTTTAATCTCTTGGTCTTTAAATAAAAAAAAACATCTGCAGTTTTAGAGAATGGATCTGCCGGCTATTTCACCCTGCCTGTTACCACAAACCTTTCTATTCTGTTGCCATAGGTCTGAGTGCAATAATTATAGGATTGTTCTGCATGTCTGATTTCACAACCTCAGTGGATGCCTGGCAACTCACAGTTTGAGTGAAAACTCCAGGTCTTGGGCATGAGACTAAGATAACAAATAATTGTTTTGTTTTAACAAATCAAATCGTTGATGCAATTTAAATATAGTGAGGTTTAAAAATCAGTTCTGCTTTCAAAATAATGAATTCATCAATAGACAATTCGAACTTTACTGTATTTCATCTCAGCATGGATCCTGAGCTCTGTTATTGTGGATAATGAATGCATTGTTATGGAGGACGTAAGGGATAAGAGTGGTGGCTGATGAGCATGGTTGGACATGAGATGACAGTAAGTTGGTGTAATGGCTATAAAGGACAATTGGCTGGGTACAGTTGCATAGGTTGGCATGGAGGGTGTGTGGGGCCATTGGTTAGCAAGATCATAAGAAGGACGAATAGGCGCAAACTATTTGGTTCCTTGTTCTGTTCCTCCATTCAAAAGAACGATGGCTGGTTGATCTAACATTCCCCATATCTGCATTCCTGTGTTTCCCCCGCTGATCAAGAGTTGATCTATTTCACAAGGACTTTGGCCTCATAGCCCTTGAGTATTGGAGATGGGATGTCATGTTGTACTGGACCAGACCTTGATTAAGCCACCTTTAGAATACTGCGTTCAACTCTGGTCTCCTTGCCATAGGAAAGATGTTGTTAAACTTGAAAGGGTTCAGAAAAAATGTTGCTAGGATTGTCGGGTTTAAGCCATAGGGAGAGGCTGGATAGGCTGAGGCTTTTTCCCCTGGAGCGTCGGAAAACTGACAGGTGACTTTATAAAGTCATGAAGGGCATGGATAGGGTGAATAGCTAAGGTCTTTTTTCCCAGGACAGGGGGAATCCAAAACTAGATAGGTTTAAGGTGAGAGGGAAAAGATTTAAAAGGGACCCAAGGGGCAAGTTTTTCATGCAGTGGGTGGCGCATGTAGAGAACAATCTGCCAGAGGAAGTGGCATTCCGGATGAAGGGCTTATGCCCGAAACGTCGATTCTCCTGCTCCTTGGATGCTGCCTGACCTGCTGTGTTTTCCAGCAACACATTTTTCAGCTCTGATCTCCAGCATCTGCAGTCCTCACTTCTTCCAGCACCACTCTAATCTCCAGCATCCACAATACCCACTTCTGCCAGAGGAAGTGGTGGAGGCTGGTACAATTCCAACATTTAAAAAAGCATCTGGATGAATACGTGTATTGAAAGGGTTTAGAGGGATGTGGGCCAAATGCTGACAAATGGGACTAGATCAGTTAGGATAGCTGGTCAGCATGGATGAGATGGACCAAAGGATCTGTTTTCATGTTGTATAACTCTCAAACCTCTGAGCTGAAGAAATTGCTCCTCATCACAATCTTAAATTGGTGCACCTATATACTCAGAGTGCGCCCTTTGGTCCTTGACTCTCACCTGAGGGGAAAACATCCTACCAGTATTTACCCTGCCAACCCATTAAAAAGCCTGTATTTTACAATGACATCACCTTTCATTTTTCTAAACTCCAGTGAGTATAATCCCAAATCGCTTAGCCTCTGTTTATGAGACAATCCCTCCATTCCAGAGATCACTCACGTGAACATTCTCTGACCTGCCTCCAAATGAAATAGTATTTCCTTAGATAAGAGGACCAAGATTGCTGCAGTGTTCCAGGTGTGCTTTCAACACTTACAGGAAGACTTACCCTACTCTTATACTCTAAACCCCTTGAAATAAGGGCCTATATTCCATTCGCCTACCCGATTACCTGTTGCAGCTGTGTGGCTTGCTTTCTATGTTTCTTGCACAAGTACTCTCATAGTAGCTTTCTGCAGATTTTCTCCATTTACAGAAGAGCCTCGATTATCCAGCATTCGATTATCCAAATATCGGATTATCCGGCAAGATCATAAGGTCCCGATGCTCGGCTAAACTATGTTGTCTGGCATTTGATTATCCGGAATTCGATTAACCGAATGAAACACTCCCCGCCCTGTCCCTTGGATAATTGAGGGTCCTCCGTAAATAGTATTCTGATCTTCGGTTTTCTTCTGTATCAAGGACCGTATGCAGATCGAAGGGAGGGGTCACGAGAAGGCATGGATTGGATATGTGGATATTGGATATTGGGTGTGTTGGTTGAGAGGGTATGAGGGGTGAGGAATGATTTTGCTTCATTCCCTTGCAAGGCCCCAAGCACCAAAGCTGGCTTTTTACAGTGCTTACTTCACACCTGGTAGCCTCTGTGGCTTGACCTGATTCCAATTACTGCCCAGCACCCCCCCACCGCCCCCAATCTGGAACCCAAATCAGAACATTTTTACAGAGAAAATTCAGGCCTACATGTTAAATAAAACTTAAGTGGGAAACCCTTGAAAAGTTGCCGCTCTGAATTAGAGGTTAGTTCTGGATGTAAGTTTGCTCGCTGAGCTGGAGGGTTCAATTTCAGACATTTTGTCACCATACAAGGTAACATCATCAGTGAACCTCTGGATGAAGCATTCGTGGTATGGCCTGCTTTCTATTTGTGTGTTTAGGTTTCCTTGGGTTGATGATGCCATTTCCTGTGGTTATGTCATTTCCTGTTCCTTTTCTCAGGGGGTGGTAAATAGGATCCAAGTCAATGTGTTTGTTGATAGAGTTCCTGTTGGAATGCCGTGCTTCTAGAAATTCTCATGTGTGTCTTTGTTTGGCTTGTCCTAAGATGGATGTGTTGTCCCTTGTAGAGGTCAGTGCTTAGCACTAGTTGAACAAAAAAATACTTAAATAAATTTTGGGGAGTTGTGGTTCTTTCTTGCAACAATTATGAGGATCAAATGGGGTTTATGTATGAAATCAAGAAATAGATGTAGACATTTCAGTATTCTGATAATAGCTAATCAGGATCTACAGTCCTAAATTTATGTTATTTCTTAATTTTCTACTTTCCAATCCCTGTGCTTAGATTAGATTAGATTACTTACAGTGTGGAAACAGGCCCTTCGGCCCAACAAGTGCACACCGCCCTGCCGAAGCGCAACCCACCCATACCCCTACATCTACCCCTTACCTACACTATGGGCAATTTAGGATGGTCAATTCACCTGACCAAGTAGCTGCACATACTTCTTCATGACGTGGAGGTGCCGGAGTTGGACTGGGGTGGACAAGGTCAAAAATCAAACGATACCAGGTCATAGTCCAATGGGTTTATTTGAAGTTGCAAGCTTTTGGAACTCAGCTCCTTCCTCAGGTGTGGTATGATAGAGAAGTTTAAGACATAGTATGTACAAGCAAAACGTTAACAGCTTTAAAACTAGCTGCACTTGTTGAATGCTTTAATCAGTTAAGAGATATACTACTGATCAAAATGCAAAATCCAGATTCCTTTCAAGTCTTTGTCCCTAGATAACTGAAGGTTTTATCCATGTACAAGAGATGATATCTCAGGATAGACAATGAACTTTAGCTGTGAGGTCCCGCTTTGAATCTATGTTTTAAGCTGAGGTCAGGTTTTACTTTTAGACAGAAATGAATCTTGAATGAAATAATTCCCCTTAGCGTGTGTATGTGTATGTGTGTGCGCGGGCATATATGAACATTTGAGTGTGCGCGCGCGTGCGCATGTGCATTTGAGAGAGAGGGTGTGTGTGCACATTTGAGACAGTGCAAGAGTGTGTGTGTGTGTATATTTGGGAGAGTGCAAGTGTGCATGTGTATGCATTTGAGATTGTGTGTAAATGTGTGCGTGTGTGTGTATATGTGTGAGTATAAGTATTTGTGTGTGGGAGAGGGCCTGTGTGTGTGCGCGCGTGCGTGTAGTGAGTCTGGGTGTGGGAGTATGTAGTGTGGTGGGATTTACCTGTAACATGACATGAATCCAAGATCACAGGTGAGGGGTACGGTACCCTCAAGGGGTACAGTCAACATGACCACAAAATCAAGACATGTCAGACCATTGACATGGATACTACCATCACACGTGGGAACGCCACCCACTATGTACATGGCAGGTACTCATGTGACTGGGCCAATGTTCTCTATCTTATACAATGCAGGCAAGGATGCCCCAAGGCATGGTACATTGGCGAGACTATGCTGACACTACGACAACAGATGAATGGATACTGTGCAATAATCAACACACAGTGGGGTTTCCTCCTAGTGGGGGAACACTATGGCGGTCCAGGACATTCAACCTCCGATCTTTGGGTGAGTGTCCTCCAAGACAGACTTTGAGATATGCAACAACGCAAAATCGCTGGGCAGAGGCTGATAGCTAAGTTCCGTATCGGTGAGAACGGCCTCAACTGTGATCTTGGGTTCATGTCACACTACAGGCAATCCCACCACACCATACACTCTCACTCACACATGCGCACACACACACTCTCACACACGCATGCATTCTCTCTCACATGCACACTCAGACACACTCACACACTTCCACACACCCTCACTCTCTCACACACGCTCACTCTCATACACACACTCTCTCACACACTCTGTCACTCACAAATGCACACACTCTCTCTCACACATGCAAACACACTCTCTCACTCACACACATGCACACACACACATACTGTCTGTCACCCCCACCCATACACACAGACTGGGAGGAATTATTTCATTCATTTATTGCATTCTGTAAAAAAAAACTGACCTCAACTTAAAACATTGGACAGATTCGAAGTGGGACCTCATACCTAAAGTGCGTGGTCTATCCTGGGATATCACCTCTAACACCTTGATAAAACCTTTAATTATCTAGTGACAAAGACTTGAAAGGAAGCTGGATTTTGCATTTTAATCAGCAGTCTACCTCCTAACTGATTAAAGGATTCAAATAGGAAAGCTAGTTTTGAAGTTGTTAACATTTTGCTTATAAATATTGTGTCTTATACCTCCGAAAGTTTATAATTTCAAATAAACCTGTTGGACTATAGCCTGGTATTGTTTGACTTTTGACCATATGCTTCTTCAGGCAGAGTGAAGTAAAGAAGTCAAAGCCTACTCTCAGAGAGTATATATATCTTCGTGACTGTAAATAGTTGAATTTCTGAATATAAACAAAGTGAAATAGGTATATTAGAAATGTGACTCATCGCCTCTCTGCCTCATGATTTTTACTTTGAAAACAGATTTTATCAATATCTGGGTTGAGACAATTGTACATGTATTAACCACCCAATTCTAAATCATGCATTTTATGAAGTACTTTATGAATAACTTACCACTAGAACTACATTAAAACATGCAACTAAAGGCAAACCTACTGCTGGATGTAGAAAAACCTAACTGCACATTTCCATAACACACAAACTGCGCACCTGCCATTTTTATTCACACAGTGGTAAGGTTCACAGTGCAACTTGTGGGCCATGTTGGAGAGTAGGATAAGTGTGGATTTGGAGGTGGGCAAAAGAGCATCATCCGCTTTGATTCCTCAATAGAGTATTCCAGCTTGCCACAGGGTTTAAAGATCCCAAAGACCTTAAACCTCAGCCCTCACCATTTGCATTCCCTCGATCCATAATGCCATCCCATGGCTCCTCAGATCATCTATTCCACCCCAGCAACCTTGTGTCTCCCACATAGCCTCTTGCCCAGTCCTTGGATTCCATGTAATTTGAATGGAAAAACAATTATGGGAAACAATGAACCTCTCACCATTTAATAAAAGGATACAGAAAACATGTATTCTGCCACTTAAACAGAAGTTGCATTATTTGTAATCCTATTAACTGTCGAGATTAGAGTGGTGCTGGAAAAGCACAGCACGTCAGGCAGCATCCAAGGAGCAGGAAAATTGACATTTTAGGAGTGAGGCAAGGTGCCTCGGGAGTGGAGAGGGGTGAGGCTAATTAACTGTGTCAATTAGAAATCGCACTGAATGAATTTTGTTAATACAGGTGCTTGAAACTGTCATTCATTCTCAGATGAACAGAAAGAACACATACTGTGCTACAAAAGCATTAGCATTCGAAACTGAGCCGTGCACTGATAATGACCACGCCTTTCCCATCAATAATACTCTCCTGAATGGAAAGAACAGAAGGTGCTGACTTCAATTTCAAAGCAAAGTCTCTTCCAACTGATGTGAGGGAGAAAGTGGTTAGACGTTTTTAAGTATCAAAACTAACTTTTTACATCAGCTAGAGCCATTTAAGACTTAGCAGAAAACATGAAGGGACAGCTTGATAGGGCACATTGTAACATTTTTCATTGCCTTATGGTGCACTCGCCATTGAAAAAGCACTATAATACAACAGAACAAATACAGAATGCTGGTTCATACAAGCATCAACTTACCCTTAACGAATGGATCCCTATGGGCAATCGTGACACTAACAACTCAGAGAGTCATAAAAATGAACAGCACAGAAACAGATCCTTTGATCCAACTTGTCCATGCTGACTAGATATCCTAACCTAATCTACTCCCATTTTCTAGCACTTGGCCTATATCCCTGCAAACCATTCCTATTCATACACCCATCCAGATACCTCTTAAATGTTGTAATTGTACCAGCCTCCACCAGTTCCTCTGGCAGCTCATTTCTTACACACACCACCCTCTGCGTGAAAACGTTGTCTCTTAGGTTCCTTTTAAACTTTTCCCCTCTCACCCTAAACCTATGCCCTCTAGTTCTGGACTCCCACAAGCCAAGCAAAAGACCTTGTCTATTTACCCTATCCATGCCCCTCATAATTTTATAAACCTCTATAAGCCTCTTACACTCCAGGGAAAACAGCCCCAGCCTGTTCAGCCTTTCCCTATAGCTCAAATCCTCCAACCCTGGCCACATCCTTGTAAATCTTTTCTAAACCCTTTCAAGCTTCACAACATCCTTCTGATAGAAAGGCGACCAGAATTACACACAATATTCCAAAGTGGCCTAACCAATGTCCTGTACAGCCACAACACGACCTTCCAACTCTTATACTCAATTATCTGTCCAATAAAGGAAAACATACCAGACGCCTCCTTCACTATCCTATCTACCTGCGACTCCACTTTTAACCTGCACTCCAAGGTCTCTTAGGGTGAAATGCAAGGCTGGTGGATGCAGTGAACGCTGGATGACGAGAAAAATTGAGGTTTTGGTTAAGAAAAAGACAGAAGCATATGTCAGGTTTGGACAGCAAAGATCGAGTGAATCCTAAGCAGAATATAAAGGTAGCAGGAGTATACTTAAGAAGGAAATCAGGAAGGCAAAGATGGGGCATGAGATAACTTTGGCAAACAGGTTTAAGGAGAATCCAAAGGGATTTTATAAATATATTAAGGACAAAAGGGTAACTAGGGCCCCTCAAAGATCAGGAAGGCAGCCTATGGGTGGAACCACAGGAGACAGAGGAGATACTAAATGAGTATTTTACATCAATGTTTACTGTGGAGAAGGACATAGAAGATACAGAATGTGGGAAAAAAAGATGGCGACATCTTTAAAAATGTCCATATTACAGAGGAAGAGGGGCTGGATGTCTTAAAACACATAAAAGTGGATAAATCCCAAGGACCTGATCAGGTGTACCCTAGAATTCTGTAAGAATCTAGGGAAGTGATTGTTGGGTCTTGTGCTGAGATATTTGTATTATCGATAGTCACAGGTGAGGTGCTGGAAGACTGGAGGTTGGCTAACATGGTGCCACTATTTAAGAAAGGTGGTAAGGAAAAGCCAGGGAATTACAGACCGGTGAGCCTGACATCGGTGAGGGACAGAATTTACATGGATTTGGAAAAGCAAGGACTGATTAGGGATAGTCAACTTGGCTTTGTGCATGGGAAATCATGTCTCACAAACTTTATTGAGGTTTTTGAAAAGTAACGAAGAGGATTGATGAAGGCAGAGCGGTGGACATGATCTATATGGACTTCAGTAAGGCGTTCGACAAGATTCCTCATGGTAGACTGATTAGCAAGGTAAGTCACATGGAAAACAGTGAGAACTAGCCATTTGGATACAGAACTGGCTTGAAGGTAGATGACTGAGGGTAGTGGTGGAGAGTTGTTTTTCAGATGGAGGCCTGTGACCAGACGTGTGCCACAAGGATCGGTGCTGGGTCCTCTACTTTTCATCATTTATGTAAATAATTTGGATGTGAACATGGGAGGTATAGTTAGTAAATTTGTAGATGACACCAAAATTGGACAACTACCCGATGAAGGAGCAGCGCTCCGAAAGCTAGTGCCTCCAAATAAATCTGTTGGACTATAACTTGGCGTTGTGTGATTTTTAACCAAAAATGGAGGTGTCGTGGACAGCAAAGAAGGTTACCTCAGAGAACAAAGAGATCTTAATCAGATGGGCCAATAGGCTGAGGAGTGGCAGATGGAGTTTAATTTAGATAAATGTAAAGTGCTGCATTTGGAAAGGCAAATCAGAGCAGGACATATACACTTAATGGTAAGGTCCTGGGGAATGTTGCTTAATGAAGAGACCTTGGAGTGCAGGCTCATAGTTCCTTGAAAGTGGAGTCGCCGGTGATTAGGACAGTGAAGAAGGCGCTTGATATGTTTTCCTTTATTGAACAGAGCATTGAGTATAGGACTTGAGAGGTCATTTGCGGCTGTACAGGACACTGGTTAGGCCACGTTTGGAATATTGTGTGCAACACATTTACGTGAAATGCAAAACCCAATTGTGACATTTGAAAGTGTAAAAACACTCCTCACGTTTAGATTAGATTACATTACATTACAGTGTGGAAACAGGCCCTTCGGCCCAACAAGTCCACACCGACCCGCCGAAGTGCAACCCACCCTTACCCCTAACCTAACACTACGGGCAATTTAGCATGGCCAATTCACCTGACCTGCACACCTTTGGACTGTGGGAGGAAACTGGAGCACCCGGAGGAAACCCACGCAGACACAGGCAGAACGTGCAAACTCCACACAGTCAGCCACCTGAAGCAGGAATTGAACCTGGGTATCTGGCGCTGTGAGGCAGCAGTGTTAACCACTGTGCCACGTTTCTTTCAAAATGTTCCAGAATGCTCCTACAGAAAATGGAGTGGGGATAAAGTGTGGCTATTTGGAGATCAAAATACACCTCTGCACCGGACAAAAATTTAACCCCAAATGTGTATGCAAATTCTTGAAGTTTACCATCACTGTCACCAATGTAAGGTACTAATCTTGGGGCAGATGGTGGCTCAGTAATTAGCACTGCTGCCTCACAGTGCCAGGGACCCGAGTTTGATTCTACCCTTGAACGAGTGTCTGTGTGGAGTTTGCACGTTTTCCAATATGAGTGTGGTTTTCCTCCAGATGCTCTGGTTTCCTCCTACAATCTAAAGATGTGCAGATTAGGTGGACTGGCCATGGGACATGCAGGGTTAGATGGATAGGATGGGTCTGGGTGGGATGCTGTTTGGTGGGTCAGTGAGACTTGATGGGACAAACTGTAGGGATTCCACAATTCTATGACATCTAACAGCAATGAAAGATATACATAATGTGGTCAATCATAAACAGTGCAAAACTGAGACCAGACATCTCCTGTATAGATTAGATACAGTGTGGAAACAGGCCCTTCGGCCCAACAAGTCCACATCGACCCTTCGAAGAGCAACCCACCCAGAACCATTCCCCTACATTTACCCCTTCACCTAACACTATGGGCATTTTGGCATGGCCAATTCAGCTAAACTACACATTTTTGGATTGTGGGAGGAAACCAGAGCAAACCCACACAGACAAAGGGAGAAAGTGTAAACTCCGCACAGACAGTTGCCTGAGGCGGGAATTGAATCCAGGTCTCTAGTGCTGTGAGGTAGCAGTGCTAACCACTGTGCCACCGTGCCACCCTTTAAACCAGTGCTAGTAAACCAATGATCTCAAAAGTACATTAAGGATGACAGGAGATAATAATAATGATCTACAATAAAACTATAAAAATGATGAAAATAAACTTAGCTGTTCTGAGCTGATGGTTCTAAAACATTTTAAATTAGTTAGCATGGGAGACAGGATCTCCTCAGATTGTTCAACATGCATCATATTCTATATTAGAGTGTAAATTCAAAAGTAATCTTGACATCTAGACCACTATTTTTTATGATGATCTACGTCAGTAAAAGCAATAACAACCAGATTTTATCGTCATTGTTTTATGGATTCATAACAGTAACCAATCAAACTGGCATTAATTCTGCTCTAATGACTTTTGAAACAAGCAAAAACAGGAACTCCTTTTAATCCTCCCTGAATTTTCTGTAATTATGTGGTTAAAGTGAAATGCATAAAATTTTAAAGACGTGTTCTCAAATTCTGAGGCTTTCCTATGGCAGGTACAATGACATAAGCTTTACTTGTGCCTAAGATTTAATGGTTAACAAAATACAGATACTAGATGATCTTTTACCCCATAATTGAATAGCTTGATGGTGCTCTCTGTGTCATTTTCACTCATTCTTTATATCATCTGCTAATATAATGACACCGACTTATACCATGTGGGGTATAAACTGCATATGTGGTCCATGAATACATAAGGGCTGTACCTTTTTGGATCAATCAATTTGTAAACCTTTCCACTATGTGCTTCTGTCACACTCTTGCTGCTTGCCAAAATGTACACCTCACCTGCGAACACCAAATTAGAAAGTTTTCAAACCCATTGCCTTCAGGCAGTCTGTGTATTATTGTTTATTAATGCATTATTCATATCCATTAAGAAAGTTCATGATTATTAATTTTCTTTTCATTCAAAAGCCACTTATCTTTCTGTAAACAAAGATGTCAAATCAAGTCAACACATACACATTTTTTTACAATGACTCAAAGTCAACTGTAGGAACATACGAGTCAACTATTTAGTCCCTTAAACCTGTACCACCATTATATGAGATTACGGATTGTCTGTGACCTAATGTCACATACCTGTTTTTGCCCAGGATAATAAAAACCCATCATTCTTATTTAAAATTTACAATTGATCTCGCATCAATTGCTGTTGTAGAAGAGAGTTCAAACTTCTACTACTGTTTGTGTGTGGAATATATCCTACAGAAGAACTTAACAGTGCCATCAGAACTGGCATCTCTAATGGGTGCGCTGGCTAATCAGATGGGAGCCAAAACATCAGCTTCCAAATGGTGGGTTGAGTTTAAGAGATTAAATCAGAACTGATCTGGGAATCTTGGTTTCCAGTGACAGAAACATCTTTACAATTACAGGCCACAAATACTCACTAAATCACAAGTTATCCAAATAAAATCAAAATTAAGCCAACAACAAATAGAAAATTTGTGCAATCTGATTTAGAACTTGTTAAGATGTGGTGCATTAGTTGAGGTGGCCCATTCAGATCATACATGAGTGACTGTGTCTGGTGAACACTGAGCTAAAGGGAAAAGATCAGGAGAGGGGAGAGAGTAATTGGTGGGGGAGGTGGGGGGGGAATGGGATTCAGGATTTGATTGGAGAGGTGTGAGAGTGGTGTGGATCCCAGGACATCATACAGAATCATGAGGGGCTGAATGATGGAATAAAAGATTCTAAAGTTTCGAAGATGACATCTGAATATTTTTTGAACAGACAAAGACTGCAGGAAACTCGAGTAGGGAGTGCTTGGACACAAATCACAAAAAAGCTAGCACGTGAGTTCAGTAAATAACAGGGAAGGCAAATGGACTGTTGGCCATTATTTCAAAGGGAATGGAACACAAAAATAGGGAAGTCTTGGGAGACCTATACAAGGTATGGGTTAGACAAGACCTGGAATACTGTAGAGTTCTGGTTCCTTTATATATAGAAAAATACACAGGGACTGCAGGCTCAGAGAAGGTTCAGTGTGGGTTAATTCTAGATATAGGGGGATTGTCTTATGAAAAGAAGTTGAGTAGGTTGATTCTGTATTCAATGGAGTTTTGAAGAATGGTAAGAGACTTTATGGAAACATACAAGATTGTTGTCATGATTCGGAGATGCCGGTGTTGGACTGGGGTGTACAAAGTTAAAAATCACACAACACCAGGTTATAGTCCAACAGGTTTAATTGGAAGCACTAGCTTTCGGAGCGACGCTCCTTCATCAGGTGATTCACCTGATGAAGGTGCGTCGCTCCGAAAGCTAGTGCTTCTAATTAAACCTGTTGGACTATAACCTGGTGTTGTGTGATTTTTAACTTTGTACAAGATTGTTAGGGGGCTTAACAGGCTGGATACAGAGAAATGGTTTCCCCTGTGGGAAACTCAAACACCAGGGACAAATTCTTCCTGTAAAGGATCACCTATTTAAGACAAATCTAGAGGTGCCAGTGTTGGACTGAGGTAGACAATGTCAGAAGTCACATGACATCGGGTTATAGTCCAAGAGGTTTATTTGAAATCACAAGCTCCTTCATCAGGTGAAATCAGGTTTCGGAGCAGGGCTCTGAAAGCTTGTGATTTCAAATAAACCTGTTGGACTGTAACCCGGTCTCTCTGACCTCATTTAAGACAGGGATAAGGAGGAAATTCTCCTCTCAGGAGGTTGTGAATCTGTTGAATTCTTTACCGCAGAGGCTGGGTCATTAGGCATGTTCAAGACTGAGACAGGCAGACTTTTAAAATCAGAAGTGAAGTGTTATGGAGAAAAGGCAGAAAAGAGGAGTTGGAAGTTATCAGATCAGTCGTGAACTAACTGATGGGTCAAATACTTTGGCTCATACATCTTAAGAGTCTTTCAGGTTTGAAACCTTGACAATATCCTTCCAAACTCAAAAATATTGTTCCCCAGCTAACTTGCTCCCTGCTTACAGAACCACTTTACTCATTTTAGGGGCCTTTTCTAGGCCCCTTGGAGCTACACAGCAATTGCTTGATGATACGTTTTGCCACTTCCTGCTACTCTGCCTTGTGATCTTTCATGCTGCAGGGGATGGTTGTCTACCTTCTAACATTAACATTAAATTATGTGTACCAGCTGCCCACTTATTTTTTCATTTGGTATTTGGGCCTTCCTGATTAAATTCTCCCCCTATTTTCTCTCCTGAAAGGACTAGCTTGCATCCTTAGACTCTGCCCCAGACTCTTCAACTGCCAAATATAGTTTTCCTGTAGTTAGTTTATCTATTCCTATGAATAACTTGAAAACTCCAATCAAATCATCACTTGACATCTGAAATTCCAGGAACACAACCTTAGATTGTATATCTCCTTGTAAATTAAACACTGGAGTCCAGCTATGCTTATTATATGTTAATTACATACTAAGGGCAGGCTTTCAGAAAACTTGCTTTAAAGGTGATTTAATTTGTTTTGTCTTTATTTACATAAATCTTGCTGCAGTTACTACAAGAATGAGAGATATTAGATACATGGGGTAAGATCTATAAGCAAGTTTTGCAAGGAGGATGAGGGGGAAATGAAGAGTAACGACCATTATGTCCTCACACTGTTTATTATTAAATACTGTTTATTATCTAAAATTCTTTTTATCTGATATTAATTAATTAATATTTATTCTTAGAACTAAAACATTACATGCCCACAATTATAAAGTGAGATCATTGAACCTAAGGAATACCACATTCTCAACCCCTTCAACAGGAATAATCTGTGAAATCAGACTAGCCAATTACTTTCAGTGGATACAGATGCGATGATTCACCACTCCATAAAACTTTTAAAAAGCTGCCAAGCACTGACAAGCTCCATTAAATTTGATCTTGTTCCAGAATAGATATGCTTGCAATACTATCTTACTGTACCTTCAAATAAAAAATGTGGAAATTAAGGAAGGCGCCAAAAATACAATAAATCCATTCCACGATAATATGCTTGCAATGCATAAACAAAGTATGTTGCAGGAGCAGTCATGTCACTGACAGGAACAGGATTTTCTGCTTGAACCACTTATCTCAGCTGCTTTGCTGCAGATAGGATCTTTTGACTAACTGAGGCAGGGTTCTTAGTCCTGACATGGGATTCTATTTGGAGCCACAGAGAACGGCTGTAGCATTGCCTATGGCCTTCCATTGGTTAGCATGGCTGGGTGTCATTTTGTTAGTTGAAGTCATTCTTCTTTGCATTTTCAAAAATTCATTCATGGCATGTCGACATCACTTGCTAGGACATAATTTATGGACCATCCTTAATTGGCCAGAGCGCAGTTAAAAGTCAATCACACGTGTAGGTCAGATTCCCTTTCCTGAAGAATGTCAGTGAACGAGAATCGATAATTGTTACAGCAGCATAAAATTCTAGATTTTTGTTGAATTCCAATTTCACCATCGGCCATGGTTATCTTGAACCCACCTCCCCAGTTTATTATCCTGGCGGTCTAGATCAATAGTCCCATCGCATTACCATTACACCAACACATTCCACACAATGAAGCACATGGGCACCCCACAGCTGTCATTTCTAAGTCACCACTTGCCTAGACAAGTGCTTCAGGACAGAAGAAGCAAGAGCAGAGAGCAGAAATGTGTTGTCCAGCCCATCAGACTGCCACGCCCTTCAGCAAGATCATGGTTGATTTGCCCAGGCCTCCCCTCTTCTTTCCTGCCAGCCCATCATAGCCCTGAGTTCGCTATCTTTCAAAAATCTATCTCTTCAAATGCTTTCAATGATCTATCCTCCACAACTCTCCAGGGTACAGAATAGCAGATCTTCAGTACCGTCTGGGAGAGCAATTCCTTCACATATCAGTTTTAAATGAGAGTCCCCTTGTTCTGTAACTGTGTCCCCACACTCAAGATTTTTCCCACAAATGGAAACATCTTCTCAACATCTACCCTGTCCAGCTCCCCTTCGAATTTTCTATATTTCAGTAAGACCACCACTCATTCTTCTAAAAGTTAAGTTCTTTCATCCCAGGAACCAGCTAATGAATCTCTGTAAAACTATCCAACATGAGTACATCCTTTCTTAAACAGAGGGACCAAAACTGTACCCAAGAACCCTAGGTGTGATCTCAGCAACAGTTGTAGTTTTTAAGCTTCAAATGCCAAAATTCAATTTGCTTTCTGCAGAAAAACAGAAAGAATGCTCTCCAGAATGTATTTCTGGACTCTTTCTCCATTTGAATTGTAGTCTACTTTTGATTCTTTCTATCAAAGTGCTTAACTTTGTGCTTACCTATGTTTAACCTCGTGTGTCAAGTTTAGGTCCAGCCACTCCACCTAACTATAGCCCCTTGCAGATTCATTTGTCCTCATCATAACACACTCCCTCATCTATTTTGGTGTCATCAGCAAAGTTAAATGACATTACACTCAGCTCCCCCTCCTCACAAGTCACTAATATAGGTAGTAAATAATTGATGCCATCGGACTGATCCATACGGCAGTCCACTGCTGTGTTTTTCCAACCTCTAAAAGACCCATCAATTCCAATTCTCTGTCTTCAGTGTGTTAACCAATTCTCAATGCATTCTAATACATTACCCCAGCATGCGAGTTCTACCTTGTGCAATAATTTTTGTATTTCGCTTTAGTGAATACCCTCTGCAAATCCAAGTACACTATATCTACTGGTTTCCCTTTATCAACTCTACTTATTATCACACTTGTCAAATCTGACTTCATTATCACAAAACCATGCTGACTCTGTATGATTGTGTTAAGCTTTCTAATTCTTCCTGAATAGTGGATTCGAGCACTTTCCCAATGACAGATATTAAGACTAACTGGCCTTTGGCTACCTGATTTCTGTTTCCCTCCCTTCTTGAATGCACAAGTATATGTTGTCCTCAAGAGGTTCTGGGTGCAAATCCAATCATTTGACACATACTTGTCAATGTGTGACATTGGAGTATCTTTCTATACTTTGGTGGGTATTTTCTACATCATTCCTAATTTTCCGCTGCCATGACCAAAATAGTGTGGCAAGCAGGGCACAATACTCAGCAATCTTTGCAAAAAAATTCTGTACTTTATATATTATTTTAACTACACTCTGCAGTTCATGAGCATAGAGCACTTTCAAGTTTTTAATGCCTCTTTAAATGATCATCTGTAGATTAGACTCCCAAAAGTGATCTCCCTGCCATGTCATCGCAATGAACGACACTGACTGATCAGTTGCCAATGGTGGATGCTCAGCAAACTGCAGAACTGAAACAAAAACAGAAAGTGCTGGAGAAACTCAACAGTTCTGACAGCAGTTGTGGACAGAACTGTTCTGATGAAGGGTCATGGGACTCGAAACGTAACTCTGTTTTTCTCTCTGCAGATGCTGCCAGACCTGCCTCATTTCTCCAGCACTTCCTGTTCTTGTTTCATATCTTTAGCATACATTTCAAACTTCTATTCTGAAGCCTATTATTCCTGAATCATGTTGATTCCAAAATGACTTTTTCCATTTTCTCCCCTACCATCTCTTTGACAATAACCTGCATCCATATCGATTCCAGCTCCTTTAAGATTGTAAAGCATCTCTGGTCCTTATCAGGAATGTTATCAGACAAAAAGCTATGTCTTGCTTTTTCCCCTTATTCTTAAACTATTCAAAATGGCACTGAATAATGGTGACAATGGAAGCTTTCCACAATACTTTACTGTATTCTTACTGTAAAATACACATGACAATAAATCATTCATTCATTCAGAAGTTGCCAGCTAGCAACATAAGTTGATTTTAGTAATATGTGAGGTTAGAGGTAAGAATGGAGAAATTAGAATACAAGACTGAAAATTTTGAAATTGAGATCTCTTAGGAGTCAATATGAGTTAGTGAGCATGGAAAAAAAATGGGTGAACAGGAATTGATATAGGTTTGGATAAGGGCAACAGATACAGTCACTCATTAATCATATGCCTTAAATAAGTTGTGCTCTAAGATCATTTCTTTTGATGAAGGCATTATTTTTCAAGTCTGAAAGGAATATTACAGATGATGCAAGTGTATATTATATGGAGCATGCTGTGTAGTGGGAACCAAAAAAAATTTGTAAATCTGCAACTTAACGATTGCGTTCATAACATGTCATAAAACATATGAGCCATGGTATCGGAACCATTTGGTGTTTCTTTGCCACCATGGAGGTTGGATCATGATGCAGAACATCACAGGAAATTGGTATGAGATGGTGAATTACAAAGGAATTAATTATTTTTATATAATGTGCACTTTCAAAAAGTAAATTAATACTCTGATGCGTAACCTAAAAATTCCGTTTATCCAATTAAATATATCTCTAGTCAGCACAAACAGATGCTTTAGTAGCAATAGTCATCGCAAACATTGGGTTGATTACCTAATTCATCTTCTCCAAATCCCAAAACCGTTCCTGAGATATGACCACTAAGAGAGTTTTCACAGGCAGTACTCGTGCCAAGACACAAGGTTCGTTCCTGCCACATTTTGTTCATAGGGTTTTGCTGAAGGCTCATCAGTTGCCTGAAATTATGGAAAAGATTAACTGTTACTCATATACTACAAAAAATACTTAGATCTACAGCCCCCTCTTGAAATAAAGCAAGATTTTAAAAATTACTTTATAACATATATGATATCCAAACTAGTTTAACCACCCAAACAGGTATTTAGAAGGTCATGAAAACACCCCTGCAAGTAAAATAACACTCGTTAGGTGTTAGAATTTTAATCAGACCTAGAATATACACTGATTACATATGCTAATATCTACAATAATTGGAAGAATCTAAATCTCAGTCCAATTCCAAACACTCTTGTGAAGAATGAAGACATGAACCATAAGTAAGAATCCGAACCAGAGAATCTTGATTAAGTCAGCTAACACAATGCTATTTATCTTTATATTGGTTTTACTTTATTGGTCAGCTTTTCAATCAGCATTCAAATATGAATGCATACACAAAATATACTATTTTAAGATTTAAATCATCATGTGCATTGCTATGGTAATCAAAACATTGAAAAATATAGCTTCAATCAGGAGATATGTAGCAATTTGGTTCGTGTGCATTTAAATGGCATCTTAAATTTCACTTGTGCATTGTAATACAACCTGTTTTGTTGACCTGCCAATTGCATCAAAAACAATTACATGGACAGCTGGAGATGAAACTTTCTGCCAATTTCACAGGTGTTCTTACCTACACAATGTTGGTTAAAACCATCCAAAACCTTGCTCTTGGGTGGTAAGTTTTTCTAATACTTTCTGTACAGCTTTTATAGTTCCTAAGGGTTTATATTGGCAACATTATACAGTTATGAGATCAATATCACTTTTATACTGGCACAAGGCTGAAAGCATAAAAAGGGATTCTCAAATCCTTTGAACGACTTACAACCTTTAGAGCACATGCTTGGGAAAAGGAATAGAGTTATGAAAGCAAAATGCATAACATTTCCAACTACATAATCCAAAATACATACGATGGAACATTAAGCAAACATTTATTCCATCAAATGGACTCAACAAACTGAGAGTAAATCTAGATGAGTGGTAACTCATTCCAAATTCTAGACGAGTGGTAACTCCGCTCCCCAACTAAGTTACCAGCGAGGTTAATTGAATGATGATGAGTTGTATCAATAAGATTATTTTAACTTACAGCACTTAGGCAGTAATCAGATGGAGAAACGGTTTATCTATTGTAGGATTTGCCTAATTTTCATTCAACTGATTTCAAATGATAAGTTCATTAGTTCCACAATGAGTGAACAATCCAGAGCATTGTCCTCAATGTCCATTAAATAGTTCCCCTCCTCCATTCAACCAGAAGAGACAAAACTTCCAGCAGAAGTAAAGAGAAAATATTAAAAGCACTTGGCTGCAGGTACACTGTTCATTTAGCTATTGTTGCTATGTGTCCATTACCTAGATTTGGAATTAACTGTGTAATTTGAAAAGTATTTTTCTCTATCTGATATAAGATCTTTATAGCCAGCAAATTTAGGAATAATGAATCCAGTTGTAAATAACCATGAAGGTTGCTGTACAATATAAACATCTGTATTAATTGGATTTAAATTTGCAGTTTCACTCAGAGAAGCAATAAGTACATCCTGTAGGGAAGGGACAAAATTGCAGTGTTCAATGGCAGGGGGTCTTCTCAACTTTTGCTTAAGGGACAATTGGCCTTAAACTTCCCAATGAGGTTTTGGAATGACAAACTATTAAAACTTATTATCCAATATAGACATTCTTCAAACAGAGGCAGAAAATAATGGAGACACTCAGCAGGTCTGGCAACATACGTGGAAAGAGAAACAGTGGGCTGAATTTTTCTAAAATCTGGCTAAATGTCAACTTCAGTGAGTTTCAGAAAGGGTTTTCTCTGTGAATTTCCTTGTATGAATTTACAGTTACTGTTGTCATCAGCAATCACTCATCACTGAGTACGATTGGCCACTTATGAAATTCCGTGTAACTGGTTTTGGGTTCTGTGAGTCCTTGTGTAACTGACGATTCCAATTCTAGAGTTGCATCTCCAATCACAAATCTGGCAGCTGTTTCGGGCAGGTGGAATAAGTCCTGGATGTTGAGATCACTGGCATTCCTTTCTCCTTTTTCATACTTCCTCTTGCCAAAGGATGTTCTCAGGAAATTGTGACCCTCCATACAGGAGGTTTCTCCAATTGATTCTTTCTGAAAGAGGGTCTCCGATGTGTTGACAACTACATTGCATTTCCTGAGGGAAGCCTCCAGGGAGTCACTGAAACACTTCTTTCATCATCCTCTTGTCATAAACCTTTCTTGAGCTTGGTGAAGAAGATTTGCTTTGGCAGTCAGAACTCCTAAGCATGTGGTCAGCCCAGCAGAATTAGATTCAGGTGATTATGGCCTCAATGCTGGTACTACTGACTCCTTCAAGAATGCTGACGTTAGTATGGTCACCCCCCAGCTGATGCGGAGAATCCGTCTCAAACAGAGTAGACAGTTTTTGTGGTTTTTGTGAAGGTTAGCAGTTCAGGTTGAAGTTCTGGATGTAAGTTTGCTCGCTGAGATGGAAGGTTTGTTCTCAGACGTTTTGTCACCATGTTAGGTAACATCATCAGTGAGCCTCGTTGAAGCGTTGGTGTTCTGTCCTGCTTTCTATTTGTGTCATGGTCTGTTGTGGTGTGTCTGCAACAAACATTACATTGGACAGACGGGCAGGAACCTAGCCACCCAGGATAAATGAGCACCAACTAGCCACCAAAGACATGACTGGTATCCATACACACAGACGAAGATGGACACCAGTTCAACCAGGATAATACATCCATCCTGGGACAGGCTCAACAACGCATGCACGGGAATTCCTAGAGGTCTGGCATTCAAACCGGAACTCCATTAACAAACACATTGATTTGGACCCCATTTACCAACCTCTCAGAAATAGAACCGGAAGTGATGTCACCCACCACAACAGATTATCAGAAAGCGGGACAGAACACCACCGCTTCAATGGAGGCTCACTGATAATGTTACCTAGCATGGTGACGAAACATCTGAGAACAAACCTTCCAGCTCAGCGAGCAAACTTACAACCAGAGTTGATGGTACTTCTCAGGGGCCTTGAAGTGGTGTCTATACATAGTCCAAGTTTTGCAGACATACAGAAGAGTCGCGAGGATGACTGCCTTATATGTAATGACATGATGTCACAATCATTGAAGACTCTCGTTTTTAGGTGGTGCTTGTAGATTGGATGAGGTGTTGAATATTTGTGTCAATGTCAGCCTTGGATAAGAGGTGGGTCTTCAGCTATATGAAGTTCTGGGGGGATTTCTCCATTGATCAAAATGGAGGGATGAGCTGGAACTTGCCCTGGGATGATTTGGTAAACAATTTGAGTCGTCTTGAGGTTGATATTCCAATAATGATTGTAATTCAGAGAAGCTGAGAATTGGATAGCAAATAGTGACCTTACCTGACTGAAATAAAGAATAAATGCAACTTCCAAAGTGCACAAAAGACAAAAGGATATTGTCTCAACTTGGGATATTCACCCCTCTGATAGTAGGGGCAACATCACTGGTTTGGGTTCTGCCATGACCACTTAGCGTCTGACCTGATTTTAGGATTGTTTCAAACATAAACAATAAAACTGAACTCGAGGTGAGATGAGAATGACTACCCTTAAAATCAAGGTCGCATTTGACCAAATGCAGGATCAAGGAGTGCTAGTGAAGCTGGAGTATATGGGAACTGGGGGAAGTGGGGGAGTTCTCCAATAGTTTGAGTCATACCTAATATAAGGGAAGATTGTGGGGGGTCAATCATCTCAGCTCCAGGATATCAGTGTAAGAGTTCCTCAGATTATTGTCCTAGCCCCAACCAACTTCAGCTGCACCATAAAGTCAGAAGTGGCCAGTCGCTGGTGATTGAGAAATGATATGTGGTGTTGCACAGATAAGATAGCAATCCATGGACTTATGCAGTAATAACTGGACAATATTCAGGCTTGGGCTGCTAAGTGGAAAATAATATTCCCACCACACAACTGTCAGGCAATAACCTTTTCCAATGAGAGAATGCAATCATCTCCCCTGACATGTAATGGTTTTGCCATTTTTGAATTGATGTACAATCTAAGTCCTGGGGATTATCATTGACCAGAAGCTGAATTGGAACAGTCATGTAAAGACTACAATAGCAGGTCAGAGGCTGGAAATTCTGAGCAAGTAACTTGCCTCATCTCTCCCAGTTCCTGTCTACCACCTACAAGGCACAGGTCAAGGATTACTCCCCATTTGACTGGATGAGTACGGCTCCAACAACAATCGCGAAGCTCAATGCCATTCAGAAAAGTGCAAACATATGTATCAACTACAAGATATACTGCAGTAACTCACTGAGACTCTCATACCACATTCTAAACCCATAACATCTATTGTGTAGAAGGACAAGAGCAGCATACTCTTGGGAACATTACCATCTACAATTTCCCCTCCAAGCAGCAGACCAATTTGACTTGGAACAATTTGGTTGTTCTTCTCTGTCGCTAGATCAAAATACTCCAATTCCCTTCCTAACAGCACTGTGTGTACCTATTCCCCAAAGACTGCAACTGTTAAACTCATCAGCCCCTTCTCCAGAATAATTAGCTATGAGCAATGAATATTGGCCCTAGCAGTGATGCCCACATCCAATGAACAAATAAATAAATATAATTTAACCTACAAAATGCAACATGTAAATAAAAAGTAGAAGCCTCACTCGCTCTTGAGAGACAGCAAAGTCTGCAATTCTGAGCTAAACATTGAGGAGATAAAAATTGTCAAGGCAGCTCCAAGTGATAAGGAAGCTAGCCATAATTTTATGTTGAGTGAACTATTATTACACATTGAGACAATAGCATAGCTGTAGATCCTTGTCTTTTTCAATTCTTCCAAGCCTAAGCCATGGAGACAGGCCAATGTGTTTGCATTGTCCAAATACATGAAGACATCACCTGTGCAGTTACCACCAATATTCTCACTCTGCTCAATAACTTCATCGTTGAAGAGTAGTTAAATGATGAGTAATCCAGCTGTTATCCAGGATGATTGTGCTGAGAACAAGTTGCAAAACCAACTTCATTCATCAATCATAGTTTTCAACTAGCATAATTATGCGGCTGCGTATTTTTAACTTAGCTTTACAAAGTTCTTCACTGGTATGGAAAATCATTCCAATTTATGTTGAGAGGTGGTTGTCGGTTTCCAGGAAACACTGGGCTGAATCTACCAGAAATCAGCAAGGTGACTCCATGAACCGTTTTTACCTGTAAGCCCTAGTGAGTATTTTAGCATTCTCTTCCCAAACTCACCTCATTACCATGCCACTTCGGTGCCCCACTTGTCATATTCTCCCACAGGCAGAAGTGTTGGTCATTGGTGCAATCTTTAAAGTTCAGCCATGCAGCTAGTCAAGCACTGGAAGTCTGCTGCCCTGCACAGTTCATTTTATGTCCCAGACATGAGGGTAATTAGCATCCTGTTTTTGCTGATGAGGTCAGGGGTTAGGGTTTGAATGTGGTCGCTCCTGCCCATGCTCGAAGATGTTGGTGACCGATGGAGGAGCAAGCAGTGAGCTGAAGATGCCAGGTAACCACTCTTTCCTGTCTGGAGTTGCCATTTAGTTTCTATTTCGCAGGTGAAAAATAATGGGAAACTGCATATTAATGAAGCAAGACGATGTGATAATGAGGATGTCAATGTACCTGAGTAGGTCCCATGCTGTTCACACGTGAGAATTTCATCTTACCATGCAACATTTATTTAAAAATTAGGACTTGCGCTTGAAAGTAGGAGCTCCTCACTGCTGATCTCATTTTATTTCCTCAATTTTCTCACCAATGTCGATGCCATTTGGTGCCTGGATAAATTCTATCCAATAAGTAACATTTATTTTCTGGTAAGGATCACAAGATGATGTGGAACTATAGACACACATGGGTTAGATATATAAAACAGAAGATTCGATTTCCTAAAGGACATTTAGGAAACCCAATCCCAGCTGGGTTCATGCGGCTTCAAGGGTATAAGATTTTTGTTGCATTTGTTTTGTGGGCATGCCAAGCAGCGTAACAGCAAGCGATCCCACAACCAATGGATCAAATCCTGCCACATCGGATCACGAACGGTGGTGGACAATTAAACAACGCAGTTCAGGGAGCTGCTCAAAAACATCCATATTCTCAATGACAGAAAGGCTCAGCAAATCAGCGCAAATAATAAGGCTGAAGCATCTGCAAAAATCTTCAGCCAAAAGTAATGAGTGGATAATCTCTTTTGGTCTCCTCCATTGGTCCCCAGCATCACAGGTGAATTCAATTCACTCTATGTGATATCAAGAAATAGTTTGAGCCACTGGATCCTGCTAAGACTATGGACCCCAACAACATTCCAGCAGTAGTACGGAAGACCTATACTCCCGAACGTCCTGGAACTTTAGCCATGCTGTTCCAGTTCAGCTACAACACTAGCATCTAACTGATAGTGTGGAATAATTTGGTACACAAATAGGACAAATCCAACCTAGCCCATCAATTAACTCTCAATAATCAATAAAGTGACGGAAGGTGTCACCAACAGTGCTATCAAACAGCACCTCCTAAGCAATAACTTGCCCACTGATGCCCAGTTTGAGTTCTGCCAGGGTAATCCAGCTTTTGACCCCATTACAACATGGATAAAAGAGTTGAATTCCAGTGGTAACAACAGAGTGATAGCCCTTGACATCAAGGCTGCATTTGCTGAGCCCTAGCAAATGGAATCAGGGAAAAACTCTTTGCTGATTGGAATCATTCTTGATGATTAGGAAGATGGTCGTGGTTGTTGGAGGTCAGTCATCTCAATTCCAGGACATATCTGCAGGAGTTCCCCAGGAGAGTGTCCTAGGCCCAACTTCATCAGTTGCTTCATCAATGAACTTCCTTCCGTTATAATGTCAGAAGTGATGGTGTTTGCTGATGACTGCACAAAGTTCAGCACAATTTGTGAATCCTTAAATACTGAAGCAGTCCATTTTCAAATGCCACAAGACCTGAATGATATCCAAGTAACATTCATGCCATACAAATGTCAGGGAGCGATCATCTTCAGTTAGAAACAATATAGCAACTTCCCCTTGACATTCAATGGCGTTACCATAACAGAATCCCTCAATATTAACATCCTGGGGCTTACCATTGACCAGAAACTCAACTGGACTCACAAGAGCAGTTAAGAGGCTAGGAATACTGTGGTGAGTAACTCAGCTCCTGAACTCCAAAAATCTGTCTATCATCTACAAGGCAGATGTCAGGAGTGTGATGGAATACTCCCCACTTGACACCATTCAGGACAAAGCAGCCCACTTGTTGGCACCACATCCACAAGCATCCACTCATTCCACTAACTAGCAGCAATGTGTACTTTATACAAGATGCACTGCAGGAATTTGTCAAAGATGCTTAGACAGCACCTTCCAAATGATGAACCCTTCATCTAGAAGGATAATGGCAGCAAATCCATGGGAATATCATCACCTGCAAGCCACTCACCATCCTGACTTGGATATTCCTTCACTGTTACTGGATTACAATCCTGGAATTGCCTTTCTAATGGCATTGTGGGTTGACACATAGTGGTTCAAGAGCAATTAGGAATAGGTATTACACGCTAGCTCAGCCAGCAAGACCTCATCCGATGATTAATTTAAAAAGTTGAGAAAAATGATCATCTGGCAGTGCCTTCACTGTTCATGACATGCTGAGCCAAATGTTACAGATTCTGTCAGTGGGAAAGCCACGTTTTATCCTGGTTTATAAAGGATAGCAAAACATTTCTAACAGCTGGAAATAAATGTGCAGCTTCTGAATAGGGCAAGTGATTTGAAACCATAATAAATATTTTCACATTTCATTTATGACGTAGAAGAATGTAATTTGGCCCATCAAGTCCATGCCAGCTCTCCATGGAGCAATCCAGTTAATTCCATGCACCTGCTCTAACCTTGTCGTGCTCAAAGTTTACTTCTTTCAAGTGCCTATCAAATTTCCTTTTGAAATCACTGACTGACTCTGCTTCCTTGTGTGTAGTGAGTTCCAGGTCATTAACACTTCCTTGCTTTTATGTTGAATCCTCCTGTTAGTGAAATATAAGTGCCAACATGCTTTACTATCAATTCCCTGAATATGTCCCGCAAAGATCCATGTACATAGTTCTCCAGGTCCCTCTGTTCCTGCATATTCTGTGGACTGTGCATTTAAATCCATTTGGCCTCTCCCTGTTCCCTCTGCTGGTCTGTAGCTATTGCAGTCAATTAGTATCATCCTCATTGTTTGCCACTTCCAGTCCTCCAAGATTGGTATCATCAATAAATTTTGAAATTTTACCATGTCTTTCAATTTACAAGTAATTTATATCCAGCAACAAAATATGATTCTGACATAGACTCTTGGGAAACACTATTGTCTGCCATGATACTGTCTGAAAAATAACCATTGATCACAACTTACTATTTTCAGTTCTTAAGCCTTTTCAAAGTTTCTAAACTAGGTTCCCTCTGGTATGGAAACAGGCCCTTCACGTCCACATTGACCCTCTGAAGAGTAACCCACCCAGACCTTTTCCTCTACGCTATATTTACCCATGACTAATATACCTAACGCTACGGGTCAATTTAGCATGGCCAATTCACCCGGCCTGCACAGCTTTGGACTGTGGGAGGAAACCAGAGCTCCCAGAGGAAACTCACGCAGAGAACATACAAACTCCAACACAGTCACCTGAGACTGGAATCAAACCTGGGTCCCTGGTGCTGTGAGGCAACAGTGCTAACTACTAAGTCATGTGCTGCCCATTCTATTTGACACTGATCCTCTGTTTCCATAAGCTTCCATTTTGTTAACAGTTATGTAGTACCTTGTCAAACACTTTAAAATCCATATAGACAACATTCAAATTATTCCCTTCATTAACCTTTCTTGTTACTTCACCAAAAATTCATTGAGATAAGTCAAGCAAGGTGTTCTTTTCATAATGTCATGAGGGTTATCTTCAACTCCTAAGTGCCTGGTGATTTGTTTACCATGATATGAGTCATACTCTCAAAGATGTACACAGCACAGGAAAAGGCCCAATAGCCCACTGAGTCTGTGCTAGTCAAAAACATCAACCTAACTATTCCAATCCCATTTTCCAGGACTAGGCCCATAGCTTTGTATGTTTTGGCATCACAAGTTAAATGTTATGACGGTTTCTGCCTCTATCATTCTTATAGGCAGCGAGTTGCAAAATTAGAATCCCTACAGTGGGGAGAACAGACCCTTCGGTCCAACAAGTCCACACTGACTCTCCGAAGAGTATCCCACCTAGACCCATTCCCCCTACATTTACCCCTGACTCACGCGTCTAACCTACACATCTCTGAACACTATGAGCAATTTAGCACGGCCAGTCCACCTAACCTGCACATCTTTGGATTGTGGGAGGAAACCGGAGCACCCAGTGGAATCCCACACCATAACTATTCCTCGAAATGTTCCTCGCATCCCCTCTAAACCTCCTACACCTCACCTTAAATCTATGTCCTGTGGTTGTCACTGATCTTCCACCAAAGCAAAAAGTTTCTTCCTGTCTGCACTGTCTATGCCCTCATAATTTTATACATCTCAATCATGTCTCCCCCACTTCCAGTCTTCTCTGCTCCAAGGGAAACAACCCCAGTCTATCCAATCTCTCCTCATACCTAAAACTGTCCAGCCCAGGCAACGTCCTCATAAATTTCCTCTGCAGAGCAATCACATCCCTCTGATAATGAGGATTGCAGAACTGCAGCAGAATACTCAAATTGTGGCCAGAACAAATTGTATACTCGTCCTGCTTTTCTGCACTGCTATTGAAAAATATCGGCAGGGAACATATCCCTCTGATGCCAATGTCCTGCAGCCACAGGGCATCTGCCTCTCACCTAAGAAGAAGGCACACCACAACAGCAGTCAACTCTTCCATGAAGAGCACCTCTTGTTCCATTCCAGTTTCCTCTGGTAATACTTGGTTTGATTTTTCCCCAGCTTCAACTTTTCCCATTGAAATTTGCTCTATTCCAAGTTAGACACTTTGGATTGTTCCTTGGTTTTCCAAATTACTATTCTAAACCTTCTGATATAATAATTACTCTTAGCCCTATGTATTTACCCAACAACACTAGAAACACTTGAACAACTCAGAACCAGATCTGGTAATGACTCCTTTCTAATTGTGTTGAGAAAATACCAATCAAATAAATTCTCATACATACATTTCAGAATTCTCTTCTGTTCTTTAATTACAAATATTCATTGGGTTAAGGTTAATGTTTTGCCACACTATCAATTTTGCATATCTCTGCATTTTCCTTGCAGATTTCACCTTCTCTCCATCCCTGTCACTGTCTGGAGGCCTGTACTTCCTGCCCCTTCACCCTCTTTTCGATGACTACCCAACCATTATCCTGAACTCTTACTCCCTGCGGAAGGCCCGTTTCCTGAAATAAAAGATCCAGATGTAGTCATCCTTCTTGAGGATATGGATCTAAGTTGCTGTGCTGCTCCAGCTCAAATATCCAGTGTTTGAGCTGAATCTGCTGGGGTCACTTCCTCATTCATACCCAAGAAGAAGCCTGATGTTTCCTGATAGCGTGCAGGAATTCCACGCAACAGGCCTCAGATGCCCATGCCTGATCGAAAATAAATCCTGCATTCCCACTACAGGCCCACTTCAATAAATCAGCACTTTGTTTAATATTTTGACATTAACTAATTCCTCGAGACCGCTATGCGTTATACTCGTCTAAATTCGCTGACTATTATAGTTACCCTGATCAAAATTTTTAATTTCTTAGTTACGGATTTTAATAAATGCGCTAGTTAGGAGATATGAGCAAAATGTATTCACTAACCAATCATTGACATGCCTCCCTGTAATGTCACAGTTTGATTCTCTTTCAAACATGGTTTTCATTTTGGAAACGAGGAACCTTCATCCTTTTATCCCCCCCACCTGACTGGCTGTACTTCCAGTGCTGTTGGCACCACTCTCTTAATTCTCTCTGCTAGTCTTACAGTATTCCGACTCTTGGTGCTGCTCTGCTGCTGATCTTCTTTCCTCCCTGCTGGTCTTGCTATAATCTCACTCAGTGCTGCTTTGCTGTTGCTCTTTATTCTCCCCTCTGGTCTTCCAGTTCTCTCTCATTTTGTGGTACCCCTCATATTTTGCTATGTTAAGGCACTGAGTGTTTGTTTTCATGGTCTTGGTGGTAATCTGGTGGGCTGGACCATCAGCTGCAATAAAGCTGTTGAAACAGAATGAAAGTTCTGTAGAAGGGAATGAAATATGCTATTGCCTGATTACAATGCAGCCGAATCTGTTTAACTGTCATTTGTAATCCTTGTTCTCCCAATGTTTTCATACACCTGAGGGGTCACTGGACCCAAAAGAATGTTAGCTCTGACTTCTCTCCATTGATGCTGCCAGACCTGCTGAGGTTTTCCAGCAATTTCTGTTCCTGATTTCCAGCATTCGCAGTTCTTTTGTTTCGTGTTTAACTCACTGCCACATCTCTTCCAGGTATGCCCACCTTGAAGAAGTTCTGTTCCTTTCCCTGACAGGATTTCTGTTCCAATCATTTTTCTTGTTCATTGTTAATTTTGCTGCCACTCCTCCTAATGTTTGACAAGGTATCTGCCAAAACCGATTTCCACAGTTATTTCACATTCCCCAGTGACTTCCTCCAGCTTAAACTCACCCCATGTGGATTCCAACTCAAGTTTCATCCTGAGTGTTTTGAATCCACCCGGGATCAGGGTATCTCCATGATGTTCGATATTCCTCAGACAGCTGTTCTTCCCGCATCCTGGGATCCACATGCAGTGCCATGCAGTGCCATATGTACATTTTCATTCTCTCTTCATCACCACCACCTCACACTGACTCAGAGCTGCCCTGCCTCCCAGTTCCACTTCAATCTCTGGCATATTTGACGTTCTAACAAGAGACTCTTTCTTTTCTTTTCAGGCATTAAAGAACACAAGATGTAACAACTCAGAGATACTCACACCCCTCTGGAACCTTCCTCCCCTTCCCTTTGCTCTAATTCCACCCCCTCTCCCAATCCCACCTCCCGTTTACTATCTCTTCAGGCCTTCTGCTCTCTGATACTGAATGTTCTGTACTCAGCAAAGGTTTTACGCCTCAGTATCCCCATCTTAAAGAATTTTGGGCATGACATGACTTTGAACCCTTCTTCCATCGCCTTCACCTCCGTGCCCATTTCTCCGGACAAGAGACCTCCACCCGTCCCATAGACTCCGTCAGCCACCTCCGACTCTCTCTCCCCTCCCACCCAGACCTGTCCCTTTTGCTTTTTACCTGCACTCAGAAAAAAAAGTTCTGAAGAGTCGGTGGACCTGAACTGTTAACTCTGATTTCTCTCCACAGATGCTGCCAGACCTGCTGATTTTTTCCCAGCAATGTCTGTTTTTGTTTTCTCTTGCCATTTGCTGGATTGTCCAACTGTTCAGACATTGATGATGCACAGCAGACTAGACTGATAGTGCATGCGACATGCGATCATTTTGTTAATGCTCTGCCTCTCTGCATGCTGCTTTGGATTCAAAACTCACTGCCACTGTCAGCCTTTAAAGTACTTGAAAGGTTTCAGGACCCTGGAGCAACTTTGCAACAATGCCATGGAGCTTCACATTACTGCGTACAAATACTACAGTGTTGGCAGAGTTAGAACATTTAGAAGGCTCATAAATCAGAAGTACATGAACACATCAGGAAGACAGATACCTCGTATAAATGTATGTCTGGTATATCTACAATTACCGTATGCAACAGCATTTGGTATTATTGTACAATAAACAATATCACTTCAAAGTCCAAACCTCAACTACTCTGTCTTGAACCCAAACTCATTGTGGAATTAAACTACATAATGAAAGGTTCTAGCAACGAAAGGATACACAGCTTAGAAAATCACGGCAGTAGTAAAGACAAGAAACAGATATGATTGTACATAGAAGAGAAAAATAACATCTCAAGGTGTTATTCAGTACACCTTTAAGATCAGCTCTCAACCAGAAGCCACAGAACAGCTGCTGTAAAGAAACATTCCTGAACAGAAATTTCCTGCAGGAAAACCCCAGGCCGTTGAAACGGTTAAAAAAGAATGGCAGCCATCTTTGACACAGTCAACAAAGATCATTGAATCTTATTGAGTGAATCTACTTTGAAAAGTTCTACCAACAGATCTTTCAGAAATTGTTTCGT